>NC_048413.1:1773780-1775089 GCF_013103735.1 Etheostoma cragini | reverse complement strand
CCCCCCCTTTGTCCCCCCTTACCCCGCTTACACCTCTCTCCCCTCTCCCCCCCCAGCACCCAGGGCAGCCTCAGCAGGGGCCGCAGGTGACGGGGGCTGGAGCAACAGGTACAGGGGGCAGCTCGAAATCCAAGCCTATCAACCGGATAAGTACCGTGGTGTGAGCAGGATGTGGGGCCCCAGGGGTCAGAGGTCAGATAATAAAGTGGAAGAGGTTGGCAGAGCTAGGTCTAGGACTAAGTCTGCCAGGACAGAAACCAACAGCAGCAGCGCTAGTGACAAGAAGAAACGCAGTTTGCTTCGTCTCTGTTACTTTCACCTCCGTTTCCCACACATGTAGGTGGAGATAAACAGCACAGCTAGAGTTTAACAGCATGTGCACGCACCTGCACATCTGCACACAGAAACACATACAGTACATATGTACATGCATATGAATAAACACTCCACACACAATGTCAAAAAAAGCCTATAGCCATATAATTTAAGATGAAACTAAATCTACATGTTGACACATTGCCTCAATTTTAATTGTTTGAAGTCTAGTTGAGTCTGTATGAGACTATTTACATGTACAGTACCAAGATGTGATGATATGACACTGGAAAAAAACGGAGACCATATTTATCCAGCTGCTAACACGGGGGATGTAAATAATGACTAAACCACCAAATGCATTCTAGTGGAGTTTGGCATTAAAAACGGAAGAGAGTTGCAAAAAACATGTCCCTTGACTTTGCAATAATTTACTTCGCTTCATAATGTCTCCGTCCATTTTCGCAGGTTCCGCTTTGCTGACAGGCATCTTTTTTTCTAAAGAAGACGTCAGATATGTTGCTTTGTCTTAAACTCCTAAAACCAGTGCACGGTTTCCTGACGGTCTTTTGCTTAATGGTCTTTTACATGTCAACGGGAGCCACCTGGCTTTCAAATGCACTCCTTGTGGGGTATGGGGAAATTAATGATACAATCAATAATATATTTTGAATGTTTCTGAAGCTTCTTGCTGTTTTATCGCTATTATAATATACCTGCTATGAGTATGATGAATATTGTAAGATAGTTGTTTTGATCAGTGATTAATTATATCAGCTGATGTTTGTACATGGTTCTAGAGACTATATGCACATATGAATACCCTCAGTTTGCCATAACCAACAGAGGATGTTCCAATATGTGAATTTCCGTTGTATCATGCTTTCTATTGAGTTTATCTTTTTATGAATTAGTATTAATGGTTGTGGAAAAAAAATGAATGAGGTTTAGTTTTGTTCAAAAGGATTTGAACACCAACAATATTCCTCCGTTT
>NC_048413.1:1696824-1773680 GCF_013103735.1 Etheostoma cragini | reverse complement strand
TATATGAGGCTCCCAGTATTGGAAAAAAAGCTTAAACATGGCTGTGGAAATTGAAAAGATTCCCCCATAATTACATAGGGCACCTGTGCTCACTTTCTCACAGTCATCAGATTTAGTCACTGTATGTGTTTTCTACGTTTTTGAGAAGCACGCTTTTACATGAGGTTTTGTGGTTTTGCACACGTGATGTCTTAAGTCATAAATGGCCTTCTAATCATCCTTCTTCTGCCACTTTTAGAAATCCCTTATTACATTTTTTCTGATGCCGTGGCATCCTGCTGAGGGCTTCTTGTTTAAAAACATGACTCTTTTTCTGTGGGCCTCGTGTAAGTGTTACCCCTTTTGCTACTGCAGTTTTTTGAGGATGTAACTGAGCGCTGATGTCGTTTACCTTCAGTGCCATTGATTACCAAGGGAAAACTACAAATATTCTGATTCAGGAGAGGATGAATGGGTGAGAACAAAGTAAAGACGTAACGAATTACTAACAGTTTATTAAGATCTAAATCCTCAACAAACAGATTTTAATGAGGTTTGGAGAGTCAAAAATCTTGGATGAAGATTTTATAAGTATGTGTCGGCTAGCCTTTTCTTTTTATTGTCCTTTTTTGACTCTTCTTGCATGAATATATCTGCACTTATTGAATAGATTGTACTGTATAAATCAGAATGTACATATAATACTATACATAGGCTTCTTATCATAACTATGGGATAAAAATATTCCCATTCTGTATTCAGGTGCGTGCATGTGAGAGCCTCTAAGTATGTACATATAAAAGATGGACAGGGATAGGAGATGTTGGCCATAGGAATATTGACTTATTTTTCTTTTCTTATTATTTCTGACTGAAGGTGAGAGAATGAGTTAACATGATATAAATTAAAAGCCTAAAAAAAGTGAATATGTCAGTGCACTTATTGATATCATTTAAATCTAATGATTTCAATTTTTTCTTTGTGTATGTATTATGTGTACTGAAAGAATAGAGAAATGAGATGTGAATATTTATTGCTTCTGATAAATTAAAGTGTCCTTGCAGTGATGGTGGTCTGTGTGTACTTTTTATACAGCTTTAAATCTGCAGCTTGCACCTTTAAATTGCCCTAAACAACCAATGGCTTTTAACTTATTAGATTTAAAAAAGAAAAGAGTATGACGCATTAAAGATCTATGATGAGATGTGGGCCTACTTTGATGAAAATTCTGAGTGAGATTGCAAATCAATCAAATACCAAAAAACTCCAGGAGTCTTTAAATTAATAAGGGGCTTCATACTCTGTAACCTCATCACAACATGCATGTGCCAATGGATAAAGGGTAATCTCACAGTAGGCTATTTATTTACTTTTTTTATTGTGCACACAAGATTTAAGTGAATAAAAGCTGCAAGCAGTGATGAACACTCCCTTGCACAGCCCTGCGTGTCGGGGGTGCTAGTGGGACGCTGGTTGTGTCAGACAATGTGCACATTAGTCAGACTCAGACTGTTAATCTGAATAATTTTTCACATTCTATGATCAGTCTGTGTTTTCTGCATGGAGTGTGTGTGACATTAGAAAGTGTGTATTATACAGTATATTAAAATGTGTACTACGTCCTGTGTCCATAAGTGTCCCTGATGGAAAAAGGAACTCTGCTGAGTGCAATGATGCCCTCCACAAGTGTCTAAGACAAAGAATTGATGAGTTATGAACGTGGCTAAATTATAGGGGGCGGCATATGAGATATACGCATTTTGAAAATCTAAATAAAGTGTAGACCACACATTTTAAAATTCATGTAAATCAATAGGCCCCTGGCACTTTCATGCTTGGGCCCCTTATCAAAAGAATAAAATGGCTTATCCTGCTATAGCCTACTGTCCACTGTTACCATGCTAACTTATTATCAAATTTGGAGGGATAAAAAATATTAAAACTGTCAATAGTTATGCCGGGTAATAAATATTTTATGCAACTTAAAGAAAGGTAGATATTGGGATTTTGAGTTCCCATTGATACAACCAAACAGTACTTATATAGATAATAAGAATAATTAAACTAATGATGCTAATCATTATTATTATTACATTTGGAGATTAAAAAATCTCGGATGAAGATTTTTTAACTATGTGTCGGCTAGCCTTTTCTTTTTATTGTATCCTTTTTTTTACTCTTCTTGCATGAATATATCTTCCCTTATTGACTAGATTGTACTGTATAGATCAGAATGTACATGTAATACTATACATAGGCTTCTTATCATAACTATGGGATAAAATATTCCCATTCTGTATTCAGGTGCGTGCATGTGAGAGCCTCTAAGTATGTACATTTAAAAGATGGACAGGGATAGGAGATGTTGGCCACAGGAATATTGACTTATTTTTCTTTTCTTATTATTTCTGACTGAAGGTGAGAGAATGAGTTACCATGATATAAATTAAAAGCCTAAAAAAAGTTAATGTCATTGCACTCATTGATGTCGTTTAAATCTAATGATAATCTAATTTTTTTTCTCTGTGTATGTATTATGTGTACTGAAAGAATAGAGAATTGAGATTTGAGTATATATTGCTTCTGATAAATTAAAATGTCCTTTCAGTGACGTGGTCTGTGTGTACTTTTTATACAGCTTTACATCTGCAGCTTGCACCATTAAATTGCCCTAAACAACCAATGGCTTATAAGTTAATTAGATTTTTTTTTTTTAAAGAGTATTAAAGATCTATGATGAGATCTGTACTTTGCATATCAACTCTTCACAGAAGCCGGAAAAAATAAGATGATAATATTGAGTGAGATTGCCGATCTAGCAATTTTTTTTTTTTTTTTAACTCCAGACTTCAAATTTATAAGGGGCTTCTTACTCTGTAACCTCATCACAATAATATATCTAATAAATATAACAATAATAACAAGAAGAAGAAGAAGAAGGACCATTTTTCTTTTAATAATACTGTACGTATTTTTAGTATTTTTCAATTGAATTATTTGCATTTAAAAAATATTTTCAACGTTGTGGCATTGCTTATTGTACTTAAGAGCTTCCTCCCACAGCTCATAGATACATAGCTAGTGCACGGTCCTACTGTAGTTGCATAACTTGAATTGGCGTAGGACGTGATGTGAAGATCTGAAGCTGTGCTTCGGTCGTGAGAAAAAAACTAAGATGGCGTCTCGTCAAGAAAGATAGGACTAGGATGCCTTGAGGAGAGTGATGATGTTGGTCGAAAAGTGATTGACAAACACATAATTGATAAGGTTTGAGACCCTCGCTTACCATTAAACGAACCTCTGCCATCCATGTGTGGAACCTGGGTGTTTGACAGAACGGAGTATATGGAGAACTAAGGCTGGCAAAACGGTCAACTTTGCTAGCAGCGTCAGCTAGCCAACTGGAACAAGCACAGCTGGCCAACGTTAGCTAACTACCAGTCATCACAACAACAGAGGAAGGAGAACGACCAACAGCCCTATCATACCCCGGGACATCGAGGTGTCTTCGGGTCAGTTACGGAAATGCAACGAAACATTGTAACGTTTGTGTAAAGGGTCAACAAATAACTGCTTCTAGCATTTCTCCTTGCACATACTTGTAACGTTATATGAATAACATCAACTAACAGTAGCGTTAGCTTAGCTGGTTCTTCGCGTCAATTTGAGCGTCCATGGTTTGCGGTTATATTGATGACTTTTTCCTCAGCCACCTAGTTAACGTTAGCTTAGCAATGCTACTAATGGGACTGTGAAAAGGGAAGGCCTCGATGCTAACGTTAGCTGCAAGCGGCTTTATCGCCTCTTATAGCTCAACAATGGACACTAGTATATTACATGATTGCCCGAAAAAAAGAAGTGAATGACACGTAGCTAACTCACTGTACGAGATTTATTGGAGACAATTTCTTATTCTTTTGTCATGGTTGTCACTGGACGCTAAGGTTAGTTTTAACGCCAGTTCTTTTAAGTTTAGTAGCTAACGTTAGTAGTTAGCTAACAGTTGCCAGCTAATGTATCATTGAGTAATGTTAACAAGATGTACATTGACATTGAAATGTCACCATTGTCTTCTGAAATCTAGTGGTTGTGTATTTGGCTTCTTATTAATGAAGTTAGCCCAGCCCACTTGCGAGTAGTTGTGCCTTCATTTCTATACCTTAGGGTTCATGGCCTCCACGCCATTGTTTGTCCGAAGGCCTTTAGAGAACCAGATAAATGGGACACTTGTCACTGAAGCCCCAGAATCAAATTTAGTTATTTCATGTTTAATTATGAGGAATGTCCCAGGTCCAAATTCATATAAGACTATTTTATTGACACTCTTATGGTAACAAAAAATCTAATATAATGCTTATTGCTCAAGTCCATACAGACATGTTATCATCACTTCTGTAATTAAACCATTTAATTGTTGCTCTGCAATGCGATTGACTAAGCATCACTTGAAACGTTGGGCCTTTTTCACACTGGGCCTTGTTCAATCATCAGAGCATGGCATTTGTTTTGTTGTCCGTCTGATGTTGGGGGAGGGGATTTTAACAAGGACTATTTTGGGTACAAAAAATAATCCTCATCCTGGGATTATCCATGTCTCTTGTTATTGACTATTATGTGAAGTTTGGGGTAGTAATAATACACTATGAAACATGTACATTAACTAACTGCTATATATTAAGATGACAATATTCTAATGACCGGCTAGACCAGGAAGTAGTAAGAGGAAAAGTAAACTAATGCAGTGACCTTTTGTAATATGCTTTTTATTTTTTCATACACTGGTCGGTTGTTTTCACATTAACCAACATTAAATTAGGATGGCATGGTAACTTTACATTGCCTTTTGTTAAATTTGTTTCAGTTGACTGTCATTGGGAATATTTATTGAAATAAGTGTGTTTTGTAAATGTATTTTCGGAGGACAAAATGTTGGCCAGTAAACAGTTTCACACAACTTTGTGTCGTTAAAGCAGTCTGACCAGTCCTAGAGTATTGGGAGGTCATAACAAGCAGATAAATTCAGAAAAACAAAGGCTTTAAATTGTCTTTTAAGACTATGCAAGGTGTAAGGGTTTTACATTTTCCTCAAACTAAACAAGACTTGTGTCCATGAAATGCTTTTTGGGATGCTGTATTGATGCTGTCCTGTCCACTAGTGAGTCTGCCAGAGTTCATTAACTTCTTTTGCATTGTTGATCTTCCTTTTTGTCAGGGCAATGGAAGGGGACGAGTTTGTACCTCCTCCGGAGTGTCCAGTATTTGAGCCATCATGGGAGGAGTTTCAGGACCCCCTGGGCTACATTGCCAAGATACGTCCAATTGCAGAAAAGTCTGGGATCTGCAAAATTCGTCCTCCACCTGTAAATATTTGCTTGAGTTTGGATTATGTTAAATGATATGCTCACTGTGTGCAATGTGCAACATTTTTTACACATTGGCACTGTGTTTAAAGTGTTTAATAAGGAGTAATTTTCTTTATACATACTCTCCAAATTACACTTATGTTCAGTTTAATTTATGTTACATAGATTCAATGTTGTGCTTCTTTCATAAATACTATAATGAGTTATGTGTTACAAATTCAATTAGTAAGGAATGAAGAGTAGAGACTAAAATATTTTAACAAAATTAAAGTTGTTTTTACAGCAGAGGTTTAGAAAGGAGTACTGGAGGAAAACTGCAAACGGTGCAAGTGTGTTAATGAAAGCCTCATCACTGCTCATCTAAAGGGCTTGGTGGGCAATATTAATGCAGTTCTACATACAGTTTTTCTATATAGCCACATTACTTAGGGTGCAGTTTTTCTGTTAGTTTTGTCAAAATCTTGTAGGATTTCTAATTTCTTCGGCAATGATTGCTGACGATGCAGGCCTTTTGATTTTTGATCGTGTGAGCTTTACCTGCTCACCTTAAGTAGCCTTTCCTGGTTAAAGCTGCGCCAAGTTTTTGAGCCCTAAAGCCAGACTTAAAGTCAATTCTAATCTCGGTAATCTCTCATGTCCATGTTTATTTGTTTTTAAGATCCTTGAAAGATGGAGGTCACCACCCAACTACCAAGGTGTAGTTTTAGCACATAGGCTTACAAGTTTAATTGCATGTCTTTGCTTCCTAATAGGACTGGCAACCCCCGTTTTCAGTGGAGCTGGATACCTTCCGCTTCACACCCCGCATCCAGAGGCTTAATGAGTTGGAGGTAAATTCTTCTCTTTTCCCTCAAAGCTGTACATTGTTGACAGATATTTGAAGTTGTTGATGGAACCGGCTACAGTAATCATGGTGGTCCCTCATGCATCTCCTTTTAGGCAGAGACCAGGGTGAAGCTTAACTATTTGGACCGCATCGCCAGGTTTTGGGAGATCCAGGCATCCTCCTTGAAAATCCCACATATTGAAAGACGCATCCTTGATCTTTTCAGCCTATCAAGGGTAGATATACATTGAATTGTTTGTACTTAGTGCATTTTAAGTTATTTTTTGGTTCTTACCCATCCCTCTTCTAAACTTGTTTTAAGATTGTGACAGATGAAGGAGGTTTTGAGATGATCTGTAAGGAACGGCGCTGGGCTCGTGTGGCCCAGAGGCTTGGCTATCCTCCAGGCAAGAACATTGGTTCTCTGCTGCGCTCACACTACGAGAGGATCGTCTATCCCTTTGAAATGTTCCAGTCTGGTGGCAGCTTGCAGGTATCACACTACACATTCTCTTCTCTCCTGTTTGTGTTACCAGGGTTGATCGGTTAATAGAAAGCATTCAAAATGAGTTTTATCTACGAAGAGTAGCTTAGTCACTATATGATGCATTATACACTTCCTTTTGGTTAGAATCTAAATTATTACGGTAGATTATCTGTGTATTTACATTTTTTCATGTAAACTGTCTTTTTACATAATTTGCAGCATTGCAAGCCAAAGCACTATGATGGTGAGGATGTGGATAAGGAGTACAAGCCCCACTCCATCCCTCTGCGACAGTCTGTGCAGCCATCCAAAATAAGCAGCTACGGACGCAGAGCCAACCGCGGCCAGCCTGATGTGAGTGAGAGTTCCTATCCTTACTTGTCACTCAATTAATTTGCATACCACCATGACCAGTTACTATATACTGAACTGTATTTTGGGCACTTTTTGGATCACATTTCTGTATGTGTCTTTCTGCCTCAGAAATCGGAAATGAATAACATTTTTGTTTATACATCTGCTTTTCAAGACCATAGACATTGGATTTGTTGTGTGCAACTGATCTAAGGAATTTGTTTCAATGTGGCACTGTTTGAATTCCAACCTGGGAATTCTTTTCACTGCCAGGTATCCAGGCTTTCCTGACCTATGAGTACTTTATCAAAGGTGGTTCTTAGACCACACATCAACATTTGGGAAACGGATGTTATCTGTATTTGTTGTTGCAGACTTGGAATCATAGTTTCAGCTTACAAACAGGGAAGTTCCACAATTGTTTTTGTTTATGTTGTAATTGATAGAAATCTGCCAATTTTACCAGGACTTTAAACCTCAGTGTACAAAAGACCTTGACTTGCTATTTAATCTGGGGTGAACAGCAAATGTACAAGGCTGTCAGCCTCTAACCTCGTATGCACACAGTGTCTGTAAGTTTTAGTGTACCTTCTATTATCTGCGCACTGATTCGCCAAATAAATAACAACAAAGCTTCCATCATTACAGGCAAACAGAAAGTCAAGCCAACGGTGTACTCCCCGGTGTGTTTGTCCCGTGCTGTCGTGTTCATCATTTTTCTGTGCTTATCCATGTGCTTTTTTTTTTTTTGCATCAGTGACAGCGTAGTGTCTAGAAGATGTGACACATGACCGTACTTACTCTTCATCCCACCATGCTGCTGCGCTTACCTCTGCTGTTTATGCTCTCTGCTCCATGGCTTATTGGGTTTTCTGCTTTGTTTACGCCACTTCCTTCCATCTCACTGGTAGACACACAACTGTTTGTTTCATACGTCACATATTGCTACACAATCTTTTAATATATTATTATTACCAATACACAGTACAACTTTTGGACTGGCCGTTATTCTTTCATCTCATGCTTGTTACATGCAACCTTACCTAAACTTCACTTTCTAACATACCCCCCCCCCCCCCCCCCCCCCCCCCCCCCCCCCCCCCCATTTTAGTTTTTTTTAATTTAATATGCTGGAATACATCTTTTGTTTCGCATATTTAATAATTTACGGAATTTATAGGAACCAAACCAAGTTGGCTGCAGATTTTGGACACAAACGGTTACGTCGGATGATTAAGGCGATACAGAGAGTTCTACGAAATGGGCTTTTGTCTGAAGACCAGTGCATTTGATATTGCTTTATTTGAACTCGATTCAAGATCCAGGAGATATCTTTTCTATTATGTGGCTGGACAACAAGAATCGTCCATGGCAACCAACTTGTCAGCAAAATTACATTCTCAAACCTTCCCCACCCCATTTTCTTTTTGATGAGATAACAAAAATAGGGTGATCTCAAATAGGATTCTTTATAAAAGTACAGCTTATATTTAAAAAAAAAAAAAAAAAAAGCCTGTGAATGTGTATGCAGCCCTGTCCAAAGCATTACTAGATGTACCAAACATTAAAAAAATAAACTTTATTGTTGCTTTTGAAAGAGATGAATATATAGATCCACACCATTTCCTGTTTGACCTTTTATAGGTCCTACATTAAATGTGACCTTTGTCTTATAATGTGTCCTAGTGACAACCAGTGGCTCTGTTCTTTCCAGGCTCTCTCCCTTCCTCTTTCATCTCCTTTCTTTCCTCTTAGTTTATTGTTGCTGTTATTGTCTCCCCTTGCAGGGTCCAGAGGATCTGGCCCCCCATCCTCTCACCACTGGCTCTCAACTCATCTCTGCGGTACTGCCTCTTGAGCATATGAGCTCACCTTCCGCCCCCGCTTTCTTCCTGCCTCTTTTCCTAGACCACCTCACCCCTACTGAAGTTGTCTAGATGTTCTGTTTTTTCATTTTAACTAACCACTTTAACATTTTCATGCAATCATACTCCTAAACCCATAGTAGAGTCACATGACTGTTTCAGACAAAAGAAGCCATAAAAGCTCTCTGTGGCATTACAATAATAGTTGCCGCAAGTTATTAAATTAGCATCACTCTAGACCAGACAATAAAAACAAAGAAAAATATTTCCCTGGCCGGTCACTTCCGATTTTTATTTAAGCTGTTTTGATTTTCGTCAACATGCTATACGACTGTTATTAAAAGTAGCCATGATGTCTTATGTTGGAAAATTATGTTAAGGAGCCTTGTCAGTGTGTTTTTAGACATTGTAGTACAGACGTGGAAAAAAAACGTACTAGTGCATCTTGAGTGTATGCAAGTTTGGGGCACTGTGCCGTTGTTGTTGAGAACTAATGTTCCAGATGTCCTCCATGGAACGGTTCACTCTAGGCCTCTTCCACTCCATCTCCAATTGCCAAACAAGCCTTTCTAGTTTAATTGTTGAATTGACGCCCTCTCTAGCTTTCTCTCTTTCACCCATGCTCTTTCTCTGTGGTCGCACTTGGCTTGAAATGCTTTGTCGCTGGGCTGTCTGTGTGCTTTCTGCTGTGTCGCCTTGCTTTGTGCTCACTACAGCAGTTAACAGTGTGGCTGCATGCATTCTCTTTCGAGTGCACTCACACGAAAAAGAAAAAAAATAGGCTTATTGTAATAAGGTTTCACTTGCAGAGCACCATAATGTGATGATGGACGGTAAAGTAGTAATTACGACCCTTTCTGAACATGTAACTGTTGTTAGTCTTTAGGTCTCTCTAGGTTTGCTTGTTTGATTGCCCTCTACCATCAAGCCCTGCTTATCGGCCGTGCTGTCTACTGCTTCAATCCCTGTCCCACTTGTACGGTCCTATTGATCTGTGTGTGTGTTTGGGTGCCGGTTTATTATCTACACCGGTAATATACAACAATGTATGGGCAGCAAATATTTGTGACTGAAGCAAGGACAATTGCATACAGGTGGTAAACTAAAAAAACATACATGCTTCATCCATTACCTCTCTTGAAAGGAAAGAAAAAAAGACTTGTGGTCTCTTTTTATGGTATTGTATCTGTCCAGGTGTTGTGCCATGAATGGCACTAGCTTTTATGTGCTTTTTAGATCTACTGACTGGTTATTGGAAGTGACGTTAAGACCTACTGTGTTTCTGTCATTGCCATTTACATGTGACTTGTGTGTGTGTACAGTTTGTAATCATACAGCTGACTGGAACTAGTGCCCAAAGGTGTGGTAGAAATAATAATTAGATCAGCGTCAAAAAGGGGGCATGACCATGTTAAAAAAAGAGAGTACCTGCCTATTCGGTATTCTTTTTACCATTATCTACAGTCTTGAATAACGTACTTGAAAGCTACGCTTGAGTAAATTACAAGTGTCTTACCAGAAAATGACTTTGGTAGAATTTAAAGTCACCTTTTAAAATAGTACTTAAGTAAAAGTATCTGATATATACTGGACTTAAGTATCAAAAGTATTTTTATTTTTTTATTTATTTTTATTAAATGTAGTTATAGTTATAGTAATATAGTAATATATTTTTTACTAGTTATAGTAAAACATAATCCTGGTTTCCAAACCGTCTTAAACATGAAACCCAAAGTCTGACAGCCACAAAGAAAAAACAGAATTTTCCTTCTTTGTAAGGAAGAATCTTTCAAAACCATTTCTTACAAGTAACGAGTAACAAAGACGCTATTGGAAAATGTAGTGAGTAAATCCATACGTTTTATTTTAGAAATGAAGTGGAGTAAAACTGAAAGTTTCCAGAAATATAAATAACAAAGTGCAGATATGTGAGTACACAAAGTATTTGTACTTTGTTACATTACAACACAGGTTGTTCTTAGTGATTCAGACATGATGATGAACTGTGGTTGTAACAGGAAACAACTCTTGCCTAAAAGCTATCTATTTAAGTATCTTTCCACACAATTCTAAAACGAGGACACTTTCTTTTTACGTGGCAGAGACAAACACAAAATGGAAAAAAAACTATTACCTGCTTTTTGGATGGTAGAAATGATAAATGTCTAAGGCTACTCAGAATCAGCTGTTCACCTCCAACTAGGGCAGGCTGACATGACGATATATATATATATATATATAGTCAGAATTATATAAAATCTCTATTGTATATATTGTTTCTATTGCAATGTCAAAAACAGCTGCCAAACTGTTACGATAATATAACACTTTACGTTCTGTTTCTTGCACATTATGTTCATAATGCACGTTAGTTCTGAATACATTCCATAAAGGCTATTGAATTACCAGAAGACATTCTATACGGTGATATTAACCATTTCACACAGTCCTGCGTCCAGCATAAGGAAAAGAACTAAACAATGGATAGCGAGATGTGTGTATTTAAAAAAGAAAAGAAAAATGACAGCCTAAATTAATTGAACATTATCCAAGGATTTGATTTAAAGAAAAAGACTCATTACCCTGCCTATAATTATTTAAAATAGCCTACTCTGACTGTATGGTTGCAACTGCTGGTGATTGTATTTTCTGGTGGTGGGTCTTAACACTAAAGCTTTCACTGTGATGTAGGCTAACCTCTCCTTACTTTCTAACCAAGCACAATCCCTTCTTGTGGTGGCATTATGCTTTCACGTTTGAACTGTTTGTTCTGCATTTGGCATAGACCCTTTGGCTCTGTGTGCTTTGGAGAATAGTTGTTGGTTGTTGTTGTCGTCTTTGGCTTCATGAGGAAATGTACTTCCATCCACAGCCTGAACCCACAGAGGAAGACATAGAGAAGAACCCAGAACTGAAGAAGCTACAGATCTATGGCGCAGGGCCTAAGATGATGGGTCTTGGGCTGGTGGCCAGGGACAAAGGCATCAGGAAGAAAGGTAAGTGCCATAACCATAACCTGATTTAAACACATCCTCAGACACATACAGTTAAACCTAATAATGTTTAACAATAATTTTGAGAAACGTGGGCATTTGGAGGCAACACTGCATCAGAACAATTTAGTTTTGTAACTAAAGCAGTGACTTGAGAAACAGGCAAGTTCTAAATTAATAAGTGGCTCCCTCCTGATTCTGAACACATCTTTCTTTTTAGATGAACTGCCTCAAACCGTTACCATCAAGGACAGCGTATCTCCCGGTTCAGGTGATATCTCGGTCAAAGTGGAGCCGCTGGAGCACAAAGAGAAGCCGAGTGATGGGGGTACCTCTAGCCATACACCGCCGCCTCCTACCATCACAGTTAAGACAGAAGTGAAGAAAGAAGAACCAGAGGATGGCAAAGGGAAAGTGGAGCAGGAAGATGATACAGATGGACCTTGTACCAAAATGACCATGAGGCTAAGACGCAACCTCGGCAACCCGCAGTGTGTAAGTAGACCAAAGAATGCACCCAGGTGGCAGTCCGTTAAGATAAACATTACGTAATTGAATATCGAATGTCACGGCATAACTACAACTCTTGGAAAACGTGATACTATTGTTACGTCTAGGGCTTCCAGAGTTTTGTTAGCCCATGCAAATGAAACTACAAAGCTACGCACTAGCCCGCCTGGCTGAAGGTATAGGTGAAAGGCCTACCTCTCGTTGTAGACGGGGCCCCGCTTTGCTTCGTCCTCCAAGCAGACCACTTCTTTTTCTGGCGTTAATCAGCGTCGACACTCCGTTGACAGTCAAAACATTGACACAACTTAATTGTGCTGTTACACAAACTACCATGAGAAGTTGAATGATTGTACAGGCCTATAAACACAATGCTATTTGCTTCTTCTGTTTGACTCAATTGTGACTCCTATTCCCCACAACCAGTTCTTTAGTTTAATTATTCATCTTCCGTGTTTAATAGGCCACCGTGGTTGTCGGCTCCAGTTAAACGTGAGCCTCACTCCTCTGGCTCCAAGCCCTAGGATAAACGATTTGTACCCTTCTTTGCCTCACTTTTTCAAAGGTGGATTCTTTTGTGTGTCGGATGTGCGGTCGGGGAGATGATGACGAGAAGCTCTTGCTGTGTGATGGCTGTGATGATAATTACCACACCTACTGTCTACTACCCCCTCTCACTGATCCTCCCAAAGGCAACTGGCGATGCCCTAAGTGTGTGGCAGAGGTTAGTAAACGTGTTTGGAAGCACTTTTTCATGTCTGTAATACTCGTGGCATGTATATATATTTTTTTTTTAACCCACAAGAATAATCTTTTGTTTGAATTTTCCTCAATGTGTAACTTTTTGTAGGAGTGCAAGAAACCTGCCGAAGCATTTGGCTTTGAACAGGCTACACGAGAGTACACTTTGCAGAGTTTTGGAGAAATGGCAGATGCCTTCAAAGCAGATTACTTCAACATGCCTGTCCATGTAAGCGCAACCACACAAGACCTCACCTCTTCATTTTGAAGCAACCCTCCCCCGACTAATGCGGGAGACTAATCTCAAGCCTGTGTTGTTGTTGGTGTAGATGGTTCCCACTGAGCTTGTGGAGAGAGAATTCTGGCGGTTAGTCAGTAGTATCGAGGAAGACGTGGTCGTTGAGTACGGCGCGGACATACACTCCAAAGAGTTTGGCAGCGGCTTCCCGATGAACAATGGCAAAAAGAAGCTCACAAAGGAAGAGGAGGTACGCACGTTGATTGCTTTTGTTACCTTAACAGTGTTTTTTGAAAACTACAGCATCCTGCTTGAAATTACACGTTGTAAAGGTTAAACTACCCAAGTAAAAAGTTGGACCAGTAGATTTTTTAATACGCCAGCATGTCTGTAAAAGGCAGATTTGGCATTCTGTACATAGCCATTATAAGAATGTACTTGTAAGAATGAGCGCTTGCCCGGGTTCGAATCCAGCCTGCGTGGTCCCCCTTCTCTCTCTCCACCTTTCATCTCTGTCCACTACTTAGTTCAGCGCTGCTCTTGACAATAACAGGTTTGCATTAACAGAAACGATTCACTGCACAGTTTTTATTACAGTGCTAAATGAGATGAGAGCAGCTAGTTTGCCAACTGTCTTGTTGTTATGGAGATAAGTAGGCTCTTGGTTGGCATGACAATCCCACTACCTCTAGAATGTATGATTTATGGCAGCATAATCTGCTAAAAAATAAATCAGGATTTTGTTGACTTAAAATAATGTCCATAAATCAATCTGAATTGATGAGTAGAATGTATTTATATACAGACCCGTATAATAATCATAGTCCAGTTCTTATTTTCAACTTCTCTTTTTTGGTCAGGAATATGCCTGCAGTGGCTGGAATCTGAACGTGATGCCCGTGCTGGAGCAGTCACTCCTGTGCCACATAAATGGAGACATCTCTGGGATGAAGGTGCCATGGCTTTATGTGGGCATGGTGTTCTCAGCTTTCTGCTGGCACATCGAGGATCACTGGAGCTACTCCATCAACTACCTGCACTGGTACACAATGCTTTTTTTGTATATTGTTATGGGTTTGTTTGGGATTATAGTTGTGAAAGTTTAAAAAAATTGCAGCTTTTAAAGTAAGAATAGAATAAGATTAGGTCATGTGAAAGGTTACTTTGATTGAAATACTTCTCTCTCTTATGTATTCTATTCTCCAGGGGTGAACCCAAGACTTGGTATGGGGTCCCCTCTGTGGCAGCGGAGCGACTTGAGGAGGTAATGAAGAAGCTGACGCCAGAGCTGTTTGAGTTTCAACCAGACCTCCTGCACCAGCTGGTCACCATCATGAACCCCAACATCCTCATGTCTCACGGCGTACCGGTACATCTCACACACACACACATGCGCACAGCAGAAATATGGTTTGTTGAAATAAACTTATTGATTGAGTTCTGTCTTCTGATCGGCAGGTTGTACGTACCAACCAGTGTGCTGGTGAGTTTGTCATTACCTTCCCCAGAGCCTACCACAGTGGCTTCAATCAGGGATATAACTTTGCTGAAGCTGTTAACTTCTGCACGGCAGACTGGGTACGTCCGTTTACACTGTCTGTCTCAGGTTCTCATTTTTGATTTGTTCACAATAATTGACATCACTTTTCTCTCTTCCTCTCAGCTGCCTGCCGGCCGTTCCTGTATTGAGCACTACCGGCGTCTGAGAAGGTATTGCGTGTTCTCCCACGAGGAGCTCACCTGTAAAATGGCTGCCACCCCAGAGAAACTAGACCTCAACCTGGCAGCAGCCACACACCGGGAAATGTTCATCATTGTTCAAGAGGAGAGGAAGCTGCGGAAGGGTCTGATGGAAAGGGTGAGACACAGAAATTAATCTTCAAAATTGTTTATTTCTCTATTTCTTCAATTTTAGATGTGTAAGTGAATATTTTTGTTTGGTACCATCCTGAATCTGTCTGATATTGGGATGTTCGTATGAGAATATGGGCAATCTGATTGTCTAATAAAATCTGTGTGTTGTACCTGCAGGGCATTACTGAAGCAGAGCGCGAGGCTTTTGAGCTGCTGCCAGACGATGAGAGACAGTGTGATAAATGTAAGACCACATGCTTCCTTTCTGCTCTGGCATGCTCAAACTGTCCCGAGAGACTGGTATGTCTCTATCACACTCAGGATCTGTGCAACTGCCCCACTGAAAAACTCTACCTCAGGTATTTATCTCTTGTGTAGCTGTCACTGTTTGTGTTTGTGTGTGCTTTGCCGTGCCTCATGACATACTGGGTGAAAGCGGCTGTGTTAATCCTTCCCTTCACTTTGCAGATACAGATACACCCTGGATGAGCTGTTAGCCATGTTACACCGATTAAAGGTTCGGTCTGAGTCTTTTGATTCCTGGGCCAACAGAGTGAAAGAGGCACTTGAGCAGGAAGAGGGAAACAAAATAGGTGGGACATCAAAATAAATGAATCCCATGAACTGTGTTTCAACAGAATATTATGATCTTAAAAGACATTGGAAGACTAAATGGTTATTTAATTGCAGGAATTAATGATCTGGAAATGCTGAAGACGGAAGCAGCGGAAAAAAGGTTTCCCGACAACGAACTTCTGCGGAAACTCAACACTGTTCTTAAAGACATCGAACGCTGCCGGCAGACAAGTGCTGACCTCCTCAGTAACTCAAGGACCGGGTAAGATAGTACACATACTTAACATTTTTCACTAACTGTTCTGTTACATCCACTTACAAATTGCTGTCTTTTAGTGAAAGTAAGATGACTTTGGCAGAGCTGAAATCCTTGGTAGAGACGATGCAAAACCTGCCCTGTGTGATCAGCCAGTTGCAGGAAGTGCAGGTAAGTAGTTATCTTACACAAAGCAAACTAGTTTTTATTTTTGTCATATCTTTCCAAACCTAATAAAAATGTACTGTATAAATGTTAAAATTGTCTCACCTTAAAAGTTCTACCCCTACTTGGTGCGCTAAGACTGGCTGCTCTGTACCCTCTGATTTTCAAGGCGGTGCTGCGGACAGTGGAGGATTTCCAGAGCCAGGCTCAAGTACTGGCCAATGACAGGGACTGGAGGAAGGACTCTAAAACACCTGAGCAGTTGCAGACTTTGTTGGAGCAGGGGGCCAAGCTGCTTGTTGTGGTGCCAGAGTATAATGTACTCCAGGGCCTTAAGGAGCAGGGCCATTGGCTGGCGGAGGTGAGGCGCACCCTGGGCACAGAAGGAGGGGAGAGGCAGGAGGTGATGTTGGATGTTTTGAGGAACTTGATGGAAGCCGGCTGCAACGTGTCCCAGAGTGTGTCTGTGGAGACAGCCATGGCAGAGCTGCAGGAGCTGCTCACAATTGCAGAACGTTGGGAGGAGAAAGCACAGATCTGCCTAGAACAAAGGTGAGACAAACAAGTCGAACCATACAACATTCCTCTGCTTCAGCTGCTGCAGTTTTTTTCCTTTTTTTTTGCACTAGTTTATCCTGTTGCAAAAATGTCATAATTTCTTTGACATGGTTTTGTTCTTCCAGGCAAAAGCACCCTCTTTCTACACTGGAGGCAATAGTTAATGAGGCCCAGCTAATCCCAGTCAAGCTGCCCAACATTCTTACTCTACAGGGCTGTCTCACTAGGGCACGGGCCTGGGTGACGGATCTAGAGGAAATCCAGGTAAAAAAATAAATAGATACAATGATCCTCTCTGGCGTCTTTTAGACACCCATTTTTATTCAAACACCTCTGTAATAGTGTGATTTGAAATACCCTGCAATGGCAAATATGGTGTCCCTCGTGTTGATTATTATTGAATCTTTTATTTGTTGTAGAATGGGGAGCATTACCCGTGCCTGGATGACCTAGAGGGCCTGGTAGCTATTGGAAGGGATTTGCCCGTCTTCATGCAGGAGTTAAGACAGCTGGAACTACAAGTAGCCAGCGCTCACTCCTGGAGGGACAAGGCCACCAAGACCTTTCTGAAGAAGAGCAGTCAGCACAGTCTGCTAGAGGTGGGTACTTGAAGGAAATTGGAAATTATTTTCCAACCTTACCTAAATAGATTGACTTTCTGTCAACCATAGGAAACAAGATACGTTACCTGTACACTTGTATCAGTACAGCATTTCACTTTAGTTGCCAAGTTCTTTGTTAGGCAACCTTTTATGAAAGCATGCATTCAACTCCAGCGTTGCCCTGCAGGTATTATGTCCGTGTGCAAAAAGAAGAGAGAGCCGAGATGAGATGGAGCCGTTAGATGAGCCTTTAGAAGATTCTGATACCAACACTCTGGGCCTCTCTGCGCAGGACCTGAGAGACCCTGCAGCTATTGTGAGTTTATTGATAAGTGTTGTTGTTTTTTTTCTGTCTTTTTACATAAATACTAGTTCTATGCATGAACTTGGTTTGTGGCCCTTGTTCTAGGTGATGGCATTCAAAGAAGGGGAGCACCAGGAGAAGGAGGCACTATTGAGGTTACAGAAAATGAACTTGTGTAAATCTGGACTTAACGCTGCAAGTTGCAAGGAGGACAAGGAGAACGGGAGGTGGAAGAACGTCATGGAGACGGACACATCCAGCCGCTCAGAGAACTCTGTAAAAGAGAATGGTAACAGTAACCACACCTGTACCACCTCTCCTCAGTCAGTGTGCGTGTGCGCTGGTCAGCCTCGTGCCCCTCAACTTCGCTGTCATCTGTGTAAGGACTGGTTCCATGGGGGCTGTGTTCCTTTCCCCTCCCTGCTCCCCACCTCTGGACCACCAGAGAACCCCCTCTGCTGGTGGGACTGGGACTCGCGCTTTTTGTGTCCGCGATGCCAGCGGTCGCGGCGCCCGCGCCTGGAGACTATCCTGGCGTTACTGGTTGCCCTGCAGAGGCTGCCAGTGCGTCTGCCTGAAGGAGAAGCGCTGCAGTGTCTCACAGAGAGGGCCATCACCTGGCAGGGCCGAGCCAAGGACGCACTGGAGACACCAGAGCTGCAGCAGGCCCTTCAGAGGCTGCAAGAACTCAAAGAGACTCTCCTCTGCGAAACCCAGAAAGCTGGAGACGTGGGAAATGAGACAGAAGGGAGTTCAGTGATCGTCTTATCAGACTCTGAGGGAGGTGAGGGAGAGGAAGGAGTCATTGATCTGACAGACGAGAATTCACCTAAAAAGAACACCAAGGAAAGCAACGGCACTCAGGTTAACGTCTTATTCTGACTCTTTGTTTTAATTCTGAGCCACATAGACTAATAACTATAAACTGCAACTGGCTCAAACAATTATTTGATTTTATTTCATCCTCTTTATAGTAATAGTTGATTAAATAATTGAACTACTGTAGACCTTTTTATACTGTATCCAACTTGCCTGTTTAACACAGTGATTGTTTGCCCACAGGCTGGATGTGAAAATGGCCTCAGCAAGAAGTTAAATGTTACAGGTAAGATGGAGTATCTACTCCAGAGTAACCGTTGAGTTGTGCAAAGCGTCACACAAGACGCCAGTCCTCACCTATTCCTTCTGCTGCTCACGTTTTTTAGGGGTGGGGTCTTTGCTACCCTTGATGCCTTTGCTAAAAGGCCAGGTAGTGGAGCTTTTACCAGCCACCAGGGTCCAGCTGGAGGAGCTGCAGCTGGAAGGAGATCTGCTTGAGGTGTCCTTGGACCAGACCCTCATCATCCACAGAGTCCTGCAAGCTGCCTCTGTTCCACCCAGAGAAACACTGCACACGCTTATTCAGGTCAGGAAAATAAAGTCTGACCTTTTTAAAAATATATATATATTTTGAGGCAAAATGTAAAAAGCTATGTACCACTAAATTGAACAATACAATGTTAAAACCCAAACTACATCAGTATAATCTAACCCAAAAACAGACTAATAGCTCTAGACTTTCAATTTTTAGTTGGCGACGGGTCTTAAAAGGTCTAAAACTTCTAATCTAAATAATTTTAAATTATGGGAAGGATGTTGTGATATTGGTCTTAAATTCCATTCATATTGGTCTTAAAAAGCTCTTTAAACGTCTTAAATTTGACTTTGTGAAACCCTGATTCAAAGCACCTTACTGCGCCATGCGTGTATATTTAATTAAAGGTCCGCTGTGGAGTTTTCTTGGAAATGTAATTTCTATTTACATTCAGTGTTAATTCACTAAAACACACTGTGTAAACATTTTGAATGCATGTACTTCCTCATAAAAAGCTAATTTATCGTCGAAGTTTAAAACCTGCATCGTTTACATTCATTTTTCCTTTCCACCTCTTCTCTGCTTTTGCTGGTGCATTGCTACATTTCTTGGCACAACACCGCCACTTCAGTCAGATTAGAGCAATAGTGTGAGACCATAAATGTGTACCACGCCACCCACGTGTAGTAAGACTCCACAATGTACTAGTAATGTAGATCGCAGTGGTGCTAATAGACGACTGGCAGTGGCGCACATTTGAATTGATGGACATTATGAATTCCAAAGTCTGTTTAAAAGTCCTTAACTTCAATTAATTGAGTGTTTTATTACGGAATTATGTAAAAATAGGCAAAAATGTGTTTTCTGTTGTATCAAGAACAAAAGTCTGGCTTTTATTTAGGAAGAACTAGGGAAGTGGTCTGCTTTGTCGATCGCGTCTATCGCCCCTGTTCTCTTCAACTGCTTCCTCTCTGCTTCAAATGCTTGTCCTCTCCCTCTCTCTTAGATTGAGCTTGAAGAGCAGAGACGAACGAGCCGCGGGCGAGCCAAGGACTCCAAAAGGAAGCGAAAGAGCCACAGAGGTGGCATTGGGGAAGGGGCCAGAGAAAGGTCTCTGGATGCCTCAGAGTCAAAGAAAACCTGTCCCATCAGCCCCTTCCCTCAGTTACCTGTCCAGACCTATCCAGAGGTACCCGCCCCATTTAGCTCACCTTTGCTTTAGGTTTTTCATTGATTGTCTGGAAATTAAAGTTGTAATGCTTCGACTTGAGCTTTATTTGAGATTAACATTTTTGCTTTTTTTCCTTTGACAGATTTTGTGATATATTCAACGCTGTAGCTCTGTTTAAGCGGATTAGCCGGGGGAATTGAAGGGACAGAGCATTCTGTGCCAGAAGACAGTGTCAAGTTATAACAAGATGCAGGACTTCCCCAGGCCTGTATCCCACGTCCCTTCTCATCCCTCATTCACACATTCAGACACTTAAGAGTGCGATGACTCTTCTTCTACACTCCACCGTCTCATCCTAAACTCAGCCATGTCTCACCCGTCGTCATTATTTTTCTTCAGACTCGCTGTCTTAACCAAACTTTATTCTCCACCTTCCCTGGACCCAGTTTTTCCTGTGAACATAGTAAGACTGTGTTGAACCGATGTGGGACTTGCCGCAGTTGGAGTGTTTTTGGTCTAGAGTTGTCTCTGAGGTCCATCGGTTTGCTACGTTATCCCCTGCGTATTAAATGCGAGTTCGGCTGAAGCCTGCCTCAGCGCCAGCTGTTGCAGTTTCCCTTCGTTGAGCCCGCTCGTTGAAGTCGGATAAGCTACGGAGTTCATTTAGGCCGTTCTGTTCGGGCACGAATCCTGAACCTGAGGTACAGCGGAGGGCACCGACTGCTGATCTTAGACCACAGCACCGTGGTTACACTTGTATTTTTTTAGTTGTATTTAATCTTGTGTTCGATGCGGTCTTGAGCGGACGTGCATTTTGAATAAACTGAGTAAATTTTGGGAAGTGTTAAAAGCAAGAATTAATGTTTTTGGTGCTACTTTCCCAAAATGGACATCTGTACCTCTTGGCTTGTTTCTCCGCCCTTCCCTCGCTGCCTTTATTTTCTCTTTTCTTTTTTAAGCGCCCATCCTTTTGACCCCATATTGTATTCCTTTCAATTTTACCTCTTCTCCCTCATTCTCTTGCAAATTAAGGTAACTTCACTGTATCTCACTTTGTCACAATTTATTTTGTTATAATATGGGTTGGGTAACAATATTGATATTGCAGACACACAGTTGTCGTGAGTTTCTGTATAAACTTATCATTTTAATGTTGCCTTTGTTTCTTTTCACTCTTGTTAGAAAAATAAAGGTTTAGAATTGTTTAGGACATGGTGACTCCTTATTTCTCATCTCGAAAAGCTTTAGTCTAAAGATCCATAATGAATTTTCTCCCAATGCACTCCGAAGCAATTATATACTACCAAAAACAGATTTCACGATCACGGCATTTATTTAGAAAAGATTTTACTGTAAAATGGCAGACACAGAACAGACATCACAATACTGAACAAGTACACCATCTTCAACTATGCTAGAGTTTTATTCAAGTTCATAGACACATCCACAAGTACAGTATGTTAAAAGGAGTTGTAAAGTATATGGGGGGGGGGGGGACATTTCTGCCTCCATATCAAACATGCATGTAAGCCAAAGGAGGAATCTGCTTTTGTTCGCCAGGTTTTATCAACACCCCTTTCTTGACGGTCCTTGTCATTCTAGGTATTTTAGCTGGATAATTGTTCTGAGAGCACATAAGAAAACATGTGAAAACCTCTGAATCAAGTTTGGGATTGACATCTGACAGGAACTTAATAGAAACCCCCATGTTGGCTGCAGACCCAATTAACGGGGATTCTTTTTTTGGCTAAGAATAATCCTAATTTGCAATGAAATGGCCTTGTTCACAGTCAACATTTAAACAAAAGATCTTGTATACTGGCCAAAACTCGGTCCAGAGAAAGTATTTTGAAATGAAACCACAAATTGTTTCTGTGCTTTTATACGACAAAATGCACAACATGCCCTCCTTCATAAAACATTAAGCCGTCCGGGGCTCTGTGCTTTATTGTTTAACTTGTCAGCTACCGTAGCTCAGCCTTTTTGTATTGTGCTTTACAGTCAAGAGGCACCGCTCAACTTTTCGTTATCAAAAAAAGCGGCTGACGATGATGTTGCATTTCCTCTAAAAAAACAAAGGAGCATTTGTACATCATCACGACAAGAATGCAACAAAAGAATGTCGTCACTACATTAACTGGCACACCGTTTTGGAAAATGTCCTTCAACAAAAGTCCATTATGGGCACTAAGTATAGAGTTTTATGGCACAGAAGTGGCTTTTTTCAGAATGTATTCACAGCTGCATGGTTCTCAGCCCCACTTTTTTGTCCAAAGAGGCCTGCAAAGATTACCATTGCGCACTAGTCGTTTAATGGCTAAACAGCAGGTGGTGCCATGCCATTTCTCCTGGATGTAAGAAGACAGATCTCTAGTGGTGATGCATTTCTAAATGAAAATGTTTTTTGTTTTTTTTTATGCTACACGCTGTTTTTTTAAAGTTTTTTTTAAAATCTTGTGCATTGACTTACGTCTATGGTTTTTAAATCGGACAAGCTGGTGCAGGTTTCTGTAAAAGACGTCAGGTCCATTCAACCAGAGGAAGTGAAAGGGGATTCAGTGTATGACATGTATGACTTGTAAATCTGCATTTCTGATTATGGAATGCATTTCTGAAATTTAGATTCAATTCAACAATTTTGTAAATGTATGCATTGTCTTTCTGTGGCCATACTGTTAGACAAACCATGGCAGTCTCATGAGCTTTTCTCTAATCTTGACATTTAAGCTTGGTGCCTAAGGTATACTACCATCATGGACTTGGTCTTTCAGAGTGTTGCTGCCTCCCTGCTGACAAATATTTGTGCCAAGGTGTGCTAAAGCATCTTGTGATTATCCTATAGGCCCCATCAAAACAATTTCCTATTTCTCCCTAACTCTCTGCTTCAAAATCTTATCTCAGACTGTGGTTACAGACAGCAGGGGGTTATATACTTTCTTCCCATCAGCAGACCTGGTCCCATGGGCCAGTAGCTCTTGTATAGTGATCCAGTTGTCCAGGATGCGGCGACTCCGCTTCTTCATGCTTCTCCGGTGGCACAGCTCCAGGATGGAGGTGGGTTCCTGCTGCTGCGTGGTTCCCTGCTGTCCTCCACCGCTGCCACCCTGCTCCCGCTCCCTCAAACAGTCAAGACGGCTCTGCATCATGAACTCCCTGCGACGCCGCTGCTCTCGGGCCTTCAGCAGCTGCTGCTTGCGCTCCTCTTTGCTCCAGTAACGGCCCATCTTCATTTCACTCACAGCATCGTCGTCCGTTGTCATGCCGCTGCGCTCCTCTCTGATCTTCATGGCACGTGCCTTCAGGAGGCGATCCCTTACAGGCCGCTTGGCCACGTAGCGAGAGCCGTCGCTGCGGATCTTCACCTTCCACTCCATACGAGGGGACGCCGGCAGCAATGGAGGGGACATAGGTACAGCTCCTGGGGCTTGGGCAACATCTTTACATGTGCTGCCCAAGCTCATTGGGCTGGTGTCGCCCCAAGTCTCCATGCTGCTCTCTCTTGCAGTATCTCTGAGTCCACCAAGCCGCTCAGTGGTGGAGGGAGACCTCAGCTGCATGCAGCTCAGGTAGTGCTGCGGCGGCTTTGTGTCGGTCTGACGGCGGGACAGGTACGGGCTGTTGTCTGCACTGTATCCCCCGGCCCTCTCGGCTGTCCCATTGGCTTTGGGGTTACGCCTCACCTCTCCGTCCGAGCCCCGCCTGGTTCCTCTGTCCCGAGACAGGGACCTAACCTTAGCTGCGGGGCTGGATGTCTTCGCTTCGGCTCGTCTCCTGTGACTGTGGGGAGAGTAGGTCTGGTTAAGGTTTGCTTGCGTCCTGTCTCCTCTTTCGGCCCTGGTCCCTCTCTCTCTCTGTCTAGAGGAGGTTGGTAGCGGCACACCTGCTGGGAGAAAGGGTTCTCCTCCCTCCAGGCTCTGTGAAGAGGGTGAAGGATACTGTTCATTGACCAGAGGGGTGCTCCTGCAACTTTCCCCCCCGGTGTTGTAGGCACTCGTGCTGTCCTTATCTGAGCGCTCCCTCTCTGGGAGCTCATTGATATCTGACAAAGCGTGGTGACAGGAATCCTCACTGACCAAAGTGCCACTTACGTCCAAGCGTCCAGCTCCTACTCCAGCCCCTGCACTTGCTCCATTCTTCTCCTCGAGAGGCCAAGCCTTCATACAACGCTCCCTCAGCTGCTGCATCTTTTGTGCCCTCAGGATGTTGCGACACTTGAACTCCAAGTGGCGTAGTTCTTCTTCCAGAAGGGCCATCTCATGCTGCGTCAAGCTCTCATTCCTGTTCACATCCAGTGAGACACCGCCTTTGTCTTCTGCTGGCCCCTGACCTTCCAGCAGCATCAGAGCTTTACTGTTCTTCTCATAGTAACACTTGATTTCCAGGAGCTCTTTGTACCTCTCACACTCATCTTCAGTCAGCCCAGGCATCATCATCATCCTCAATGGATCTGCCGTGTAGGCCCTCTCCAATCGCTCCATCTGTTCTAGCCCTCCTCCATAAACACAGTCCAGCCCTAAGAGAGAGTCCGTGCTGAACTGGAGGTCCTGGGAGTGCAGCAAGGGCGGAGTGTCCCCTCGGCTGGACAGAAACTTGCGCATGCTGCCAGGTGTGTTGGTGGCGTTGGTATTGGAGGCACTGGTGTGGTCGTCTCCCAGAAGGTCATGTTCTGAAGACTCCTCATAGCGGGTGCTTTCATCTGTACGGCCCACCCCGCTGTCCAGCTCCTGGCTGTTGCTCAGCACCGTCTTGAGCAAATCCGGTGAATCCCTGTTCATGGAGCGACCATTGCTGCCAAGTACAACTCCACCAGTAACACCGCCTGGTCCAGAACCCAGGACGGAGGTTCCGTTCCACACTCTGTGGCTGCTGGACAGGTGAACAGCGTTGTCAAGTGGCTCCAACTCCAACTCGTCTGGGTCCAGCTGGTTGTCATTCTGACAGGGGAAGGTGTGTCAGGCACAGGTATGTTGAATGTAGTTGATGACATTGTAGTGGAGGTGTAAAGTTGTAAAGAGACAGAACAAAAGCATGTGTTAGAATGTTGTTGTACATCTGAAATTTTTAAGGCTCCCTTCGCTCAAAAATGTGTTTTGCTTGTTGATACTTCACTTGGATGTGTGAGCTTTACTGTGCAGAATAAATGAATGAGGGAAAAGTTGGTCCATGCCTACCTTAAAACATCTCTGGATAGCATCTTTAATATTTATTATAACAATATGTTTTAACCATGTTAAATTAATGTTGTCCTCGGGTCAAATTGACCTGTTTTCCTTTATCAATGTTCTTTTTAATTCCCCAAAATAACATGATTGATTCCACCCAACGCTCTTTGGCAAGTACACATCTCTACTTTCATTAATTTTGGGGCGTCTTATTCAATTTTACAGCATTTGAAAAAAAATTGAAGTGTTTTTGAAATAGTATTGAGTAAAAGTTGACATATTCCAGTCTGTGATTATCCATCAACATCCATTCCTTTAATTTTAGTCTCAATAATTCCTAATTTCTGCTTTTCTAACTCAAACATTAGGTTTAATTTCTTATAAATAAGGTTTACTTTGGTGCTCGGCAGGTAGGGCACAGTGGGTTTACAGAGCCCAGAAATCACGTGGAGAGAGGTGAGAGGGATCCAAAACTGGAAAATAAGACAAGCCAATGAACTAAATTAATGTGAGTTCTGACTTTATTATCAGAATACTGACTTTAATCCCAGAATTGAAAAAAAGTCGGAATTCTGAGAATAAAGTCAGAATTCTGAGAAAAAAAGTCAGAACTCACATCAATTTTTCACCTGTGGCCCTGATCCTCTTCCGTAAAAAGGCCTTCTAGAGTTGAGGGAACTGATCAATCTCTGTCACTTCATAGTTAGTGTGAACATATTATCCTTTTGTTGTCTTCTATTCAACCATGTACTTGTCATCCTGAACATCGCCACTTTTTCTGATGTTTTTGTCTCTTTTATCGACACTTTTGTTTTGTTTTTTCATTGTTTTGGGCTCTTTTTTTAATGTTTTTGACGCTTCTTTTCAGTACCATGACCATGCATAAACATTACTAACACCAACTTATTACCTGTTTTACATTTACTACATTTTTGGAATTCCTGTTCAGTAAACCTGATGTATAGGAAATTATACCAAATTCTTAAGTTAAAAAAATCAGAAACTATGAATTATTTAGACTCATATAACATGAAGGATAATAACAGAAGGGTATATGTCAACGTTCAGTCTGGTTTTCAAAGTTTTTTTTTTCTTTCAAATGCAATTCTTTCCCCCAAAAGAAGTAGAGATCCTATCTTTTGTTGTACTTGCAAAGCAAGCGAATGTTATTTTGGGGTTACATTGTTCATTTAGAAACCCTTATTTCTGATGTCGATATTTTGAAAAACGGGTTTAATTTGACCCGAAGACAACACGAGGGTTAAGGCAGCGTTGATGTGGAGTGCAGCACATGTGAGTAGTGCTTCTTTCTGCCAACTAGATGGAGCCAGTACCGTGTGAAATGTTAACATCATTTCAATAATCTGCTGTTGCATTTACAGCTCACGTCTAGACTACATCTAAACATGAGCTACGAAGGATTTGACTTTTCATAGTTAAGTGATCAGCATTGGCTCCTGAATGTCCATCCGAAATGATCGGATCTTTAGAGATGAATACTTAATATTTCATAAGAAGTGTTGTTTCTGAGCTGTTTGGATTCCTTTGTTTCAAAAGCGGATCGAATATAATGCAAATACCTGTGCTTGTATTAGTAAGCAATTACCTCCTCAGAGCCCAGTTGATCTTGTCTAATTGCTTTGATTTGAATGTGAGTTGCGCGCAGACTACAGATCGAAATATTGACTGTCTTCATTCTTATTCTCCGTCAGCCCCTTCACTTCTCTCTCTTTCTCCCTCAAGACAACAGATCGAGCTTTTACCTCTGCTTGTGCGTTTCCCTCTCCGTCCACCCCTCGCTCACTTGAATCTTAATGTGGCACCATGCCTTCGCAGTATAAATCTTGTCAGCTTTTCACAGGTGATACTCATCTCTCTGAACACAAGGACCTTTAAACAGAGGGGAGGTTTGTGTGTGTGTGTGTGACTTTGACCATTTAATGAGTGCCTTTTAAATCTGCCCTTTAGCTCCTTCTGTACAAATGCAGCCAGCATACTGATGTTAGTATTCTTGCAGATACTGTCTTTAGCTGCAGCTCATTTGTTTTACAGTGGTGTGCAGTGGAAATCCATTTGGTTGTGTCGACTTGTGTCAAGTTGTGTTTTTATAAGCCACTCGGCAGAGGTGTGTTATCGAGGGGGAATCCGGTGTGTGTTACAATGTCCTCATATCTGCTTGAAGAGTAACCTTGAAGGGAAGCAAAGCGGGGGCCACGTTAGCACCGAGAGTACAAGCACTATTTGTCTTTGCCTCTCTCTTCACACAATCTGTGTACTCATCGTGTTTTTGCACCTCTTTGCTTTTCTGCCTCCGTACAGCTTGCAGGACAGAACGAAGCCAAGCTCTTTCTTGTGTCCTCAATTTCTTTACTTTCTCTTCTGAACCGTTTACACATACCCAGGCATGTAAACCTATTTCTTTTTAGGTCAGTGTTCAGACTGAGCCTTGCAGCGCACTCCCCCAAGACTGCATATCCAATTTCCTCACCTCTATCTCAGGTCGTGCGAGGAGCAGAGAGACATTAGTGCTGTCCTCTCTGGTGAGAATAGCTACTGCCTCCTCCCTGTCCTGGATGTCCACTCCATTTATCTAAGAGAGAGAAAAAAAGAGGAGAATAAAATTGAGCTAATGCCAGATAACGAAGGAGCCATTGCACCAAGGCTAGATTCAATTAAATTACTCCATTTAAGAAATAGTCGGGAAATAAATCTCTCTTTAGCTTAAGAGCAGAAGCAATGCTGGATTAAAAAGGACTCCAGCTCTAATGTGGACCAGGGGGTAGCTAAGACTTTAGTGCATTACATAATATAAGTTGCTGTGAAGAGTTTTACAACCCTGCAGTATTGACAACATCATATAAAGTAATACAAACCCACAGTATACCACTTAGGAAACCTGTACCTGCAGTATTCTGTCTCCCTTGCGGATGCGTCCATCTATGGCAGCTATGCTGTTTGGGTTCACCTGGGGGGCGGGGGAGAAATAATTTGTTTAGGAGTGTAAAGAAATGGGAAAGATATATTGACCATTTAATTTCACATCACTTACCTCTCCCACATATATTCCCAGGTCCTCCTCCTCATCGGTTCTGTAACACACCGTCAGCCCGAGCTTATCCTGCTGACGAGACTTGTACAGCTCCACCTCCTGAAGCAGGTGGAGAAACGTTGCAGGACGTCAGAGAGAGAGAGAGAGAGAGAAGAGCGGGACAGCTTTCTGTACCAGGGTTTGAGCGGCTAAATGTCTCTCACCTCATATTCCAGCTCATCCTGCCTGTCCACTTCATGGTGAGTGATGTCAAAGTAGTCAGTGGGGTCGTAGTATACGGGCTCTATGAAGCTGAGGATGATAATAACCAGGACGTCTTATTTCAATAACTGGAAACAAACGGAATGGGGTGGAGGTGGACTAGAACCAAGACCAGAGATTAGCTCTGGTCCGACAGTTGGACATGCAGCGGAGGCCTGTTGTACTACTCACAGTTCATTGAGTAGATACGGCTCCAGTGACGGCGGCAGTGGAGGCGACGGCGGCGGGTCGGGTGGGGGGGGAGCTCCACAGGGGTGCTGGCTGCTCTTGCCCAGAGTCAACATATGTTGGAAGCTGATGTCTGTTTGGGTGCAGCTGTCGACACAGTCGGCCATGCCCATGGTCACTGGCACTAACCCTCCAGGGGCTCCCGCTAGGCCTGCGCGTCTGCGGGGCCCCCGCCTCAGTATGTTGGACAGCACGGGGTCCCGTATGTCCAGGGTGGGATCCCCGGACAGGCAGGACAGATCCTTTCCATTCACCTGGACAACACAGAGTCAAGATGAAATGGTGGAGGAGAAGAGAAAGAGAAAAAGAGAAAGGGATTGGTGCGGGGATAAAGATAAAGAATGAATTTCTAAATGTATTGTTTTCTACGGAGAACGCAGAGGAACCACAAGAAAAAGACAACAAGTTGGGAGTTGGACATAGTGAAAAGATAGACTACGTGGATGCTGACATGCATAACAGCAAGGCAGTGATGGAAAGTAACTAAGTACATCTACACAAGTAATGTACCTACGTACAATTTTGAGGTACTTGTGCTGAGTTTGAGTAATTCCATTTTGTGCTATGTACTTCATACTTCAACTTCACTCCATTTCAGAAGGAAATATAGTACTTTTTCTTTTCTATTTTTACAACTTTTACAGTTACAGTTATCTGACAGCTTAAAGCCTGTAAACACCCACACAGGTGATTTTATTCAGACTGACCTCTGCTCAGGCTGAATATGGGGGGGGGGGCGGTATTTATTAAGTCAAGTCTTGTTTTTTTTTTGTTTTTTACCAAATATACTGATAAAAGTGTTTGTCCTGCCTTCACCGGTGCAACAGGAGTCTAGGGAAGATGTCGGTCCATCAGTCTGAACGCACCCACACAGTCCTGGGAAGAGGGCTGATCAGCCAGGTCAAATGAAATAAAAACCTGTATGGGGGTTCTGGGCCTTTAAGTCACTTTGCAAATGAAAGGCTCTGGCTTCACATCCACACAGGATGTCCAATCACCTTCGCTGATTAAGCCTCTGGCCAGGTGTGTGTCGGACATGACAATCTAGTGCAGTCCTAATGAGGCAGGTGGCTCTGGACTCTTGGTGTGCAGAGTCTTTCTAACACTGTGGTATTACTACTTTTACAGAGTAAAGCGTGTTTCTTCCACCACTGCAGCGGGGGATGGAGACATGAGGATGGACGCACCCACATCAGCAGTTTTGTCAACCAGGCAAGGGTAGTTCACAGGCGTTATAACGCTGCCTCACAAAAACACAGAACAGGAAGGGGAACTACAGCCACACACACACACACACACACACACACCTAAAGAAAGAAAGACTGGGGTCATGTTAGTTAATGGAAAACTAGAGAGATACACCACAGCAGACTTATTATACTGTACGTGTTTTTCAACTGTCACACAGCTCATAGTGTTCCTTCAGGCACACAGAGACACACAAAGACCAGGTTTGTGTGTGAAAGGGTTCCACGTTACACACAAGCAGCAAAGCAGGAAGCTTTATACAGAGACCTTTAATCGACCGTCGGCGTCGAACGAGCACAACATGTTGTTTATGTGACCCTTCTGTGGAGAGAGGGAAAGAAAGCAGGAAAATGGTGGAGTTAGACGGCGAACGGTTAGGAAATGGCGAGCTCTTCTTGAGAACTACTTTCATAAAAAAAACAGTCGAGGTAACCGTCACAGATAAAAGCGAGTTTCTTTTAGTACATTCGTTTTGTGCGCTCTGGTCCTCCTCAACACTCCTGGTCTGTTATCTTTCATTTGTGTGAATCGGAAGTGGTTTCTCTCTGCAAATATATAACAAAACGTAATCGTATTCTGGAGGAACTAAATCAATTTCCCCCTCTATTTTGAGCAAGTGGAGCTTCGCTATCAAATGATTAGAACGTATTCTCTGCTGGAATGTCACGCTTTCAAACATTTGGATTCAGGGAAATAAAGCCCGCTGCAGGGCTCTTTTCCTCTATTTGTGGACATTTGCTCATCACATGTGTCCTGACCAGTTGTCCAATGGAACTAAGTACATTTACTCAAGTACTGTATTTGTATTTTTTCTTTTTGTGCCACTTTCTACTTCTACGCCGCTACATTTCAGAGAGAAATATTGTCTACTTTTTACTCCGCTACATTAATCGGACATCTTTAGTTACTGGTTACATTACAAATGAAAGGTTTAACACCGAAAACACATGTAATTTATTAAATGCAGTGTTTTATTATAGATTATACTAACCTGTTTTGATTGTTTCTAAAATGTCAGAATTTTTTTACTTAAGTAACATTTTCAATACAGGACTTTTTACAGTGTGGTATAAAGGTCTGAATACTTCTTCCACCACTGATCCTGACTCTAGGGCTGCCGAAGGCCGGATCATGCGGTTTATAAAACCTCTCCCATCCATTAATAATGAAAGGTTATTGAAAATAAATGTTGAGAATGAATCAAAGCAGGGATTTGACTTTCAGGGTTACTGAACCCAAACATTCCTGGCCAAACCAAGCAGGACATCCCGCACACCTCGAGAAGTACGATTCATTCCGCATTCATACCTGATTCCGTATTTATAACAGCGTATTTATAACGTATTTATAACAGCTAGCGCTGTGACTCCATATCAGTCAACCGTTTGGATCCAGACTGAAATATTTATTCAAAAAAAAAAAATCTACCGGATGAATTTGGGACATACAGTCATGGTCCCCAGAAGATAAAGCCTAACGACTTTGGAGATCCAATGACTTTTCCTCTAGCGCCACCAGCAGCGCAAAGTTGTAAACTGTTCAATTATTTAGTTTATGACTGTTAGAAATTCATAACTAACTTCAGGTTTGTCTAATCTCTGAGGAAAAGGAGGCTGAGGGTCGAATTGAGAGTTAAGAAAAGGTTTAATGCAACAGCAGAGATGGAGATGATAAGACAAAGACAATAAGGCAAAAAACAAACACAACAACGCTGCAGCTGACAGCGGACCGGATCCACGCTTCCCCCTGACGGAGTCACGTGAAACCAGTCATGAAAATTCCTAAATCACACTCATTTATCTCCTGCACCTTGGGGCGGTTCCTTTTCACCTGGCATTTTCAAATCTATTCTCATTGGTCCACAATTGTCATGACAACATGCAGCACATCTTTGCTGTCCAATGAGAACCGGCCTTCTGCACCTTTGGGGGGTCGCTTTGGGTTGCAGAGCAAAAGGTTCTGTCGTGTAAGTGTGAAACTCGAACATCAACAGTTTAATCAGCATTGTATTGTCTTAGCCTAGACCCCAGGGGACAGGGGACAGGAGACAGGAGACAGGAGACCCCCTTTTGTTGCGTAGCAGGAAGCCCCTTTCCACATGTTAAAAGCCAGACCAGACCTGTGGTTCTCTACAAAATGAGAAATAGAGGGGCAAGGTGAGGAACAAATGGCCATCTTGTCTTCTTCCCAGACATATGAATATTAATCCCATCCTGGCTGCATCATACAAAGTTTATAACTTTTTTTCCAACTCAACATGACAAACTTACGACCAGGCCCAAATGGAATCTGCTGATTTTTGTTTTTATATCTGCGGAAAATCTGTGGAAAATTCTCCTTGCACAGATTCCCTGTGGCCATGCTAATGACTATTTGATATGTAGGCCGTTGTAGTACTCTGTTGTTTTTTATCTGTGTATATGTGTACTTCCTTGACAAAGCGATTGTTAAATCCCAATGGGACCTCTTCTGATTTTAAATAAAGGTTAAAGAAAAGACATTCCCATCAGTCTCAGCTGTACTTTGTGTTTAGTGCTAATTTGCAAATGTGCGCGTGTTAACCCATTAAACTACTTTTGCTAGTGAAGTAAAAAGCACTGCTGTGTTTACGTACATCCTCACCGTGCCGCCGGCATGGCTGTACATGACTGTTGTTTAATCTGGAGTAGGATCGTTTAAATGAACACATTTTCAAATAAAAGCAAATTGCATTCTCCCGGTTTCATTACACGAGACAGACGGCAACATGAGGATGTTGGAAGCCAGTTTCTGAGCCAGACCGCCTTTGTAGAGTGACACCCATGCTGCACTCAGTCACTGACCTTGGCTGTCTGCAGCTCTCTACATCTTCTCTTGCTTCATTTTCTCTCTCTCTCTCTCTCTCTCTCTCTCTTGTCCCCTTCCAGTAATTGCATGTCAAATCAATGTTCGCCTGTGCAGCCAAGCACAAAAAATGTTCTTTCCACACTCAGCCTCTGCTCCCTTTGGTGCTCACCACCACCACTCATCTAGTCCACCTCTCCTGCACTGCCATTGTGTTTTCATGCTCACATTCATTTCCCCTTCTCTTCTCTTCCTCCACATCCACTCCTGCTTCTTCTCCCTCCCGTTTTCTCCACACTCTGGTTTTCTTACGTTGTGCTGCCTCGGCAGTTCTGTCTTCTCCGTCCCTTCCCTGGAGATGACAACTCACCCTCCTCCCACTCCTCTATTTCCATCTATTTCAGCCGGTCCAGCTCCTGGTGTGCGTTTGTCCTTCCTCACACTAATGTTCCTTCATCAATCTTTTCTCTCTCTCTCTTAATGATCCTTGAAATCTTGAAAACAAATAAGATGTTTCCTCCCTATGTGGCCTATCGGTAAAAAAAAGTCATTTACACGGTGTGGTTTGCATGTTAGATTGGAGGAAAAACGCACTTTTCAATTCTTCAGCAAAGAGCTCTGACCTTATGATCTTTTTCTCTTTTTCCAACAGCAGGAGGTATCTATGGTTTCTGTGCCCTCGTGACCTCACGGTCCAGCTCACCAGGATCAGAGGGAAGCTATTAGGAAACGGCTCCGTGGTCATGAGTGACAGGTATGAATACTGAGATAGAGAGGGAGGGGGGGACTTCTCATTCATTATCAATGAGAAGTGCTGAGATTGCTTTGAAGAGGACTTGGTGCCGGGTAATGCTTGTTGTGTGTTAGACCTGCTTTGATAGAGAATCCATTACACTCTCATGTTCTGTTCTCTTATTATCTGTGGGTTAGTAGGTCGTTACTCGTTACATACATCTGCTGCTTATAAGCGACACAAGCACCCCCCCCCCCCAAATCCATCCTTATTCTGTTTGTTTGTGTTAAAAAATAGAATCGAAATTCAGGAAAAATAACAGTCTGCACAAATCACAGTAGGGGGTGGGCGGTGGTGGTGGTGGTGGTGGTGTCGGCAGCGGCTGCTGAGCTGAGCCTAGGGATGGGGGGGTGATGTGGGGAGAGATGAAAGCGATGCAGAGAGTTCAAAGTGTAGATAGAGAGAGCGAAGGGAAAGAGACACTGAAGGAGTGCAGGGTGGAGCAAGGAGGAAGGTGGAATGTAGACGAGGGTAACCATGCCGGAGAAATGTAGAAGACGAGCTTTCCAGGAATTGACGGTGTGAATGTGAATAGTGAGCGAGCCTGGCTCTGGGTTTGCATGTAAACACACACACACACACACACACACACAATGGAAGCTCATGGGAAATCACTAAGTGGTTGATGCATAATTAGTTTTTCTCTGAAAGCCCTTTAAAGAGAAAATGAATCTGATGTGCTCAACAACAGGCTGAGATGGAGAAAGTAAAGAGGTGGATGACTAACTCCACTTGAATGCCGGGGGGGGGGGGGGCCTCTGGTAACTCTTTTCCTCGCAGCATCAGTTCCCCCCAAACACGGATTGATGTGCATCTCCAAAAGCTCCTGTCTGCCCGACACCTGCCCCGCCCTCCTTTTTATATATTGAATTCCACTTGTTCTCTAATTGATTTTTCTCATCTCCCATGCTTTGAAGGCTGGAGCAGTCCCCTCCTCCCAAAATCAATTAATCTGGAGACGGAGTTGACCTACTCCGACCATAACCCCTGTTGTTTGATATCACTGAGCTAATTATATCAACACGCATGGAGTGGTAGGCCTATTATATCCTGATACCAGTGAGAAGATATTGATTTAACGCATTCTTTAAAAATGATTGTGATAGAGATAACGAGCCTCAGCGGGAGTGTGAGCTACATCACTATACATAATTTATCAATACGTTCATCAGATAGCACAAAAGATGAATAATGGGCATGTTTTAAAAATCTTTTTTTAATTGATGGTGGTGGATGAACCCCAGCAAGTAGGTCTGGAACACACATCCTAGGCTATATGAGCTTACAATAACGCCCCCACCCTTTCTTTTTTCTATCACCCCTGTCCTATTAAACGAAACATCCTCTCCACCCTTTCTGTCTCGTGTCCATGTCAGAAGCATGCGAGGGGAAGAGCAGGAACCCGACGGACGCATGCAGTTGTGCACAGACACACACAGTATATGTTACGAAACACAAGCCTGCCCTTCACCTGAGAAAACCGACACTCTTAACAAAAAAAACAAAAAAAAGATAGCAAGCCAAAAGGTAATGAGCAGTCAGTCAGGTGTCATTAACTTGCAAGTTTGATTTCTTGCAGTACCATTTGCATCATTTTTAAATTACAGAGATGGCCATGGTCATGTCACATCTTGTGCTTTTGATTAAAAAAATACTGTCGATACACACATTTAATAACAGGTTCATAATACACTACAGTTAATCAGATACAATCTGTTAAGAGTTAAGTGAAGCAGTTGTCAACAAGTGCAGTGACAGTATTAATGTCAAAGACTGGAGGGTGGACAAGACAATGTGACAGCCATGTCAGTATGATGCAATCTAACAACGGTGTGTGTTGGATGAGACACTAGCTTATGGTGCTCTCATCACCTTTTATTGTCAGGTGGGCCTTTTTTGTTTTGGCCACCTCCAGTGTGCGTGTCCATGTGTGAGTATCTGCTGTCAGCTGGTCGTTGGCTGTGCATTGATTCCCGTCCGTTTCGCCTGGTGAGGCTGTCAGCATGTTTCTCTGTGTCATTGTGAATAATAGCACATTTGGCACATAGGTTTGTTTAATGACACCGGTTGCCATGGAAACAGCCTCCCGCTTAACAGTGATGGAGGAGTGTGTGTGTGTGTGTGTGATTTAGTCCTTAACTCATCAACGATATACCTTTTCACTTGGGGCTATAGGAGGCTGAATTGATGAGAAACATGCCATGGCTGTTCACCAACCACCACTGTACAGCGTGTGTGTAACAGAGGCCCAATGTATAATGCATGGCTTCTATTCCTTTGCCAAGAGAAGCAAGCGTTTTGATAAAGTCAAATTCCCCAGCCTGGTTTTCCTGCCTGAAAGCTGTTTTAATGCTGTATTGACTGTCTTAAGACAGAGCTAATTTGAAGGTGTAATTATACATGTTAGTGAAGGAAAAACAGCTCAAAGCTGAAAACCTCCGAAGGGAAACGCCGTGAAGTGTGGGTGGAAATTGTAATTGCGTTTCCTAATATGGTGTTATTTCTTTTTATGATTGGACACAGTATAACTACCATCTTCTGCTTGGCATGATCTTTGGATTAATCAGCCATCTGCACAGCTAGCATTGCTGTTTAATCAGTACATGTTATAAATGAGATTGAATTAAATGGAGAAAAACAGCATGCAGTCTGTTTGGCTGCCTTTTAGTTTTGGGGATTTTTTTACTGTTTTTCTGTTGCTTTGCAGTGATCATGGCAATATACCAGTCAGCCACTGAAAGCCAAATGCTGTGGCTCTGGTTCAGTCCTCCGTCTGCGTTTGTTCCTCTTCTCCCGGGGTTACGGTTACCTAACCACGGCTTACCGGACCGCACTATATGTAGACCTGCTGCTCCCAATACCTCACGAAATCTGCTCTGATTACACAAACACTATCCACACGAAAAAAATTGCATGACAACTGCTCTGCACGCTCCAAATCCTACAACACATCTCCTGCATCGCTGCTTCTTCACTCATTGCCACGCCCTTCTGAAAACCACGTGCAGATCCACTGTCGGACAGAGCTGGAAGGGTGTCTTCTGGAGAGACACAGCTACAATTGACCTCACGTTGCCAGATCAGTAGGATTATTAGATTACTGCTTTCAAAGACGTCGACCTGCATGCGGTCAGTGTCGTTACTGCTAACCCCAGTTAGACATGGTCACTTAGTATGGAATGCTCTGGTTTTACGATCAGATTCCAGACTGTGCACCACCTCTTTTCTCATCTTCTAGTATTTTACACCAGGGTCTTTGTGAAGTCACCCAAGCCTTTTTCTATTCACCCCTGCTTCATGAAGAGCTTAAACCAAATACTCTCAGGGCAAACGGCAGAAATACAAAGCTGAAAGAAACCCAAAGAGTGTGGCTTTCGCTCCCTTTTTCCTTTGCCTATTTCCTTTTTTGACTTCTTATTGTGCCTCTATTTGGACTCAGCCCCCTCCATGTTTTCCTCTCCGTCTTGGCATCGCGCCTGGCACCAGCTGCAGCCCGGTTAACTGGTCCAGACCCTAACATGCTAAAGAGACCCCGCTGGTGCTCCTGGTGCCACAGATACTGAAAGTGTTGCTCTGCATACCCATGAGTGCCGAGGATCTTCATGCTTAGTAAGCATGGGACTTATTTTGGTCAGCGCGTGTATCACTGTCACCGAGCAGAAGCCTCCTTAGGCACTGCACAGCCAGATGAGCTTGCTCACATGTAGTCCGTGGTCCCAGTTGGTAGGTGGTGCTGAGTCTGTAACCGTGGCAACCTCTCTGCTCCCATAACACTTTAGCCTGGCTTTAACAAACCATCCATCCTGCTGCCTCCGTGGCTCTGCACCACTCTACTTCCCTCCACACCAGCGTCTCTCTATCTTACGCAATCTCGCTTTGCTCTCTCTAGCTTTGATCATAATCACTGTAATCACAGTCAAGTATCATTTTTTTAATTATCGGTGTTGTGGTCACTAAATGACTAATAAATAAATAGCTTTGCTCAAGAGATTTATGCAGCTTTCTTATGGGTTAATTAGAATCTACACAAAAGGCATACAAGTCCAGAAAAAAGGGAAAGATGTGTCACATGATCTTATATTACATGAATTCACCTGATTGATTATAATGCTGAATGGAAAAGGTTTTATTTAATTGATATTAGAGTGCTAATATGTTGAATCATTAATATATTACCTCATGTTGGAATACAATAAGTGGTTTATATATGCTAAACTTATTTAGGATTGAAAATGGGTTATTAGGAATCCTATTTAATTATCTGGGTTGAATGAGTCTGACATGATGAGCTTCTGTTTATTTTTTTTAATGCCAATGGAAGAGCAATGGCGTTTTCAACAGAGCGGTTTTGATTGTCACTTATCAAACAGCGTCGCAAAAAGAAAGGGCCAACTTAAGGAGAACAATGAAAACTTTAAGGACACACAGAGGGATGCTGAAGAAAGAAGAAGTGTAAAAAAAAATAGAAAGAAAGGGCCTCACCTGGAACATGACCTTGTATTGTTCCTCAGGCTTTTGGACCACGCACATGTTACACCCCATTCTGACTTCTGACACGGTGCCGGACTGTGCAGGTCCAAAACTGCCCCACTTGACCAATTCTCACACCAGGACTCTCTTTATCAAAGTCTTTGTCTGTGGCAGTAGGAGAGCCCCACCCTCATTTGCAGGCTTGTGCTATTCTACCCTTCTCCTGCTCAGAGGAACACACAACACATGCCTGCCGGGGGCAGATGGACAGACAGTTTGTTTGGCTGCGTCACTGTTCTCCTCTTCTTGTTCACAATTCAAGTGTTATAATCCAGTGGAAATTCAAATGTGGAGACCGTTTCAGAGCTGCAAGACCATGTGTGTGTTTCTGTCTCCATCGCAGGCAAAAAAGGTTGCTTGTTTAAGTTATTGTGCTTGTTGTGGATCATCCAGTTTCACTTGTAATCTTGGGTGTGGCGAAAAAGATGTTTTCAAGAGTCCTGCTGGTTTTGTGCTTGTCATTTAACAGATTAGGCAGTTGTTGCAGACAGATCCATGCTGATCTAGTGACATGTCAAAGATGATAACGCAGTACTCTGCATGGTTTGTTCTTCAGTGTTGAAATCTGCCATGCAGAGCAGGTTTCCCCAGCAGAACTCCCACTTCACTACCCCACGCTGTTCCTCAGGTTTTTTTTACCCCTCTCGTAGCACTAAACCTCCAAACAGCACACTTTCAGCAATGCTCTTTGAACAGTGTATATACTAACAACAAAGCTATCAAAGAACTTGCCTCAGTCCTGCTTTTTTTTCTTGTCACTCCCACGGAAGGTTTCCCACCTGCGGAAGGAATGCCGAGTGTGGCAACAGATAACTTAAAGATAAACAAGACTTAAAGATACTGCCCTGCTCTCATCCTCCACTTCAGGATCAATGCACTGTTAAAGGTATTTCCTAATTTAGCTTTTAAGTGAAGCAAGTTGAGTGATGCATATTACACCATTAGCCAGGTTCTCTGAGCCTTTGCTGTGCTAAGATAAGCTGTACGCCAGGGGTACAAGCCCGAAAAACACGCACACCTGCACACACACCGAGACAGGCAACAACACGCGCTTCTTTCAACTACAAGCACACAAGCTGCCAAATCTTCTGTAACTGTCCGCAGAACACAGAGCATTTTTCATGCTGTCTCTCCAAATAACACACGACACGTAAACAACACGTGCCGAAACTGTCGGGTTGGTAAAGTAGACTGCAGCAGGTTCTCTGGTCTGTTGTCAGATATGATGGCAAATATTAGACCATTGATTCTGTAGGCTACCGACTACTCTAGGTTGAGAGCGAATGACAGATTACAATTAAATTAATGACCCCTCAAGCAGAGATCAGACTAGACTATGCTGACTAGGTAGAGAAATCAATATCAAACCAACTCATGGATCAATTGGATTTGGTGCTTGCTGGGTTATTGGGGAAATCAGATTGTTTATCATAAGTACCATAGATGTTTGTCTTTTACATAGCAAATGATTTCATTCATTTAGGCAGTTTTTTTTTACCAGTCTGTGGATATACAAACACATTCTTTCATTCCTAACTAGTTCAATTGTCCTTGACCAGTTGCTATAATTGTCCTGAGTCTGTTAAAATGGAACTCCCACTCGTTTTAGAATCAGCCTCAATCAAAGTGCCCGAATTAGAAATGTAACAAAATCCCAATATAGCTTTCTGAACTGTCTTCTAGTCCCCGTCCTTGCCCTCGGAGACTCATCGCGTTGGTTAAACCTTTATCTTTAACCCTGCAGTGAGACTTAAGAGTCTTGTCTGAAAGGTCCACCACCCTGTGTGCAGCCAGCGACAAGGTGTTAGAGCAGCTAATCCTCATTCAAGGCTCCACTACACCTGTATCCTTTCCAGAGGCAATGTAATCCCAAACTCTGGCACAAACCACACACACACACTTACTCACTCACGGCTGTACACTCATACATACAAGCACATAAGGAAGCAATCTCCACTCAGCGAAAAGCACTATAGCTTGGGAAAAGACAACCTGATAGTCTGGAGATCAGGCACTAATCAAGCTACAAGGAGGTGTCAGACATGCTCAGCAGGCAGGTGTGCTCCAACCGGCCCCCCCCTCTCTCCATCGCCATCTCTTTTCCATCCCTATATACCTCTATGTACCTGAGTATCAGTCTAACATGATTATTGCAGTGGACTGTCTACAATCTTCCCCTGCCTGTGCTTTCAGAATAAAATCGGATGTGAAATGTGACAAATAATTCAGAAGAAATGCCTAAATTCTTCTAATAAAGCGTTCAGTATGAAAGGAGGTTCTCATGTGGCACATATGCACCCATAAAAGTTAGTCCATCTTCAATCTGCAGCAGGAAGAAAAAGGAAATTCAAGAATGGCAGTCCATTTTAATACTCCTTTTGTCCTCTGGTCATTCAATTGGAAATATCCACAGGAGGGTAGTTGTGTTTAAGAAAAGAAATAAAAAACCATGGTGGAGTATTCCAGGTGGTTGGGGTGTTAGCAGAGTGCAGCGCTTGTCTCAGGTCAGTGATAAATCACCATCAGCAGCGGCACAAGATTAGAGAAATCACTAACGGCTGATTGGAGGATACTTCTAGGCTTCTCCCCATGGGCGCGACGGTAAATGCACTCCCCCACTGCAGCGGGGAGGGGGAACACAAAAAGCGGGTTGTTCCCCAGCGGTGAAGGAGCCTGCTGATCTGGATGCTGCACTACAACTAAAGCTGAATTCGCATGGATTTTACACTGTGTAATTTCTCTCTCTCTCTCTCTCTCTCTCTCTCTCTCTCTCTCTATCTCTCTCTCCATCCCTTCTAGGGCTGGGCTACTGCTCTCTTTTCTAGCCCCCCATCATTTTTACCCACACCTAATTTGCTACCCTCTCCCTTCTCCTTACTCCCTTCTCTCCACTGCCTCCCGCTGCTTGTCTGCAGGCAATAGAGCAAGCCTTGGAAAGCCTATACTGTTTGAGCAGGACAGCATAAGATATCCACCAAAAGCTACATAAAGGTGAATGAAATATCAAGGTGGGCATGCCCTGCACTATCCAGACACGCAGACAAGCAGGGAATAGGTTCATTCATCTCATGGCATGTAAGCAATTCTGTGTCACCTTGAGTTGTTTTGAGATGGTGTTAGAAAGAAAACGATGATGACTTTTTCATACCAGTAAAGAATGCCCAAAGCAGGTAGAGAGCTAGTGACTGGCTGTGCATTTAGATGAGGTTCTACGCTGCCACAAAGAGGGAGGGAAAAAAAAAAAACGGGGGGGGGGACAAGTGAATAACAGGTGTGACTGTATAAATCGAAAGATGTGGTAGAGTGCCAAGAGAAAAAAATGCAAATGACTGTGTGGGAGATCAGCGGAGAAGCTGAGATGGGTTGGAACAATGGTTTTCTGCAGAAATCAGAATGACCTGCACAGGAAGGTCTCTACTGTTCTCCGAGTGAAACGACACAATCAGAGCACCACTCTCAATTAAAAAAAAAAAAACACATTTACTGGCACATTTACTGCAGTGCCACTGGAGATGGGAGACAGCCCAAAAGGCAGAAAGGATTAGAGTCACTGATACAAACACGCTAAAAGAATTTTATTTACAGTGCACTGCCACACTCATGGATGACCTTTCTATGGCAATGCTGTCGGTTTCCTAGTTTTCCATTTTTGTGTGCTTGAACTCTTTCTCTGCCCCATCAGAGGGTCATTCATCAGCTGCCAAGACACAAAGAACAACTTCTAAGTGTGCAGTGCCATGTCACTTATTGTGTGTTTATCTGCTGCTCTCTCCCTCTTTCTCTCATACACATTTCTTTTGACATCCTTTCTTGCGATATTTATATTTATGGTTACCTATAGTTCAACAGGCTGACACATATTTCAGCCCTCAGAATGCTGCAGAGCCTAATACTGGATGCACCCCGCATACCCACGCAGATATCGCTCTTGTCTTGTTATCTGTTGCATCACTCAGCCCCAATGTGTCTGCTTTAGATTGTCATCCCCACCACAAAAGGTCAGTGTATTATGTGGAAATACTCTGAAATATCAACTGCCCTTTCCCCAAGACCGGAACAAATGGAGATCATCACATTTAAACAGACAGGTCTGTCTTGTACACCTCAAGTCATGATCTGTTTCCGGCTTAAATACCAGCGCCTGTCATCTCATGTTATCTACTACTGATTCTTGCACCTTTTTCTCTCCTATCTGAATAAAAGGCAGGTAGCCTGGAGGGCATTTCTCTACTGAACTCTACCTTTGGTCTGACATTAGTATACCTTCACGGATCTCAACTCTGCATCAGTTATGAACACAAATACACAGTTAAAGCTGAAAGACATTCACATCTTTCTGTAATATTCCACAAGAGAATGTGCCATGTTCTGCAAGTGAATAGCCAAAGTGATAAGGGAAGAACTATGAGCTTCTGTCATGTAAAAAATGTTATGTATACATGAGTGAAGAAAAAGAGAAGTAGCAAGGGCTACGTTTTTCATGGTGAGTAAAAATGTAAAAGGAAAAGGAAATGAATTGGACAGAGCGGTGAACAGCGGGGAGATTAAAGCAAAATTAATAAAAACATGTTAAAGGAAAAGCAGACTCTTTCAAGCAAGACCTTTCTTTTCTTTAGGGAGAGGAAGAGCAGGGAGGCACAGGGCTGATAGCAGCAGAGCAATACTGGCAGAATTTTAACAGTGTTCTCATTATTTATTTACTGTTTGGAAGAAAAGACTGCCAGTACATAATACAGCTATGCAAGAACCATATTTTGTTTTAGTTATGCATTCAAATGATGTGTGTGTGCATGCTTGCACTGTTCTGGTGACGTGATTGCCATATCGTAGTAAGGATTATGACTGACACTGGTAGTAGAGAATGAACCCTCAGCAGCAGCTTCATTCGCATTCTGGTGAAGTCACCGTGAAAGCTATTTCATGGAGGAAAAATGATGAGGGTCAGCCACCCTAAAGCCGCACTGAGATGGCGACTTAGACTGTGAAGAGATGGATAAATGAAAGTATGGAAGAAAGGGTAAGCCAGTGTGTAGGCTGAGGGGAGAGGATACTCTACGGTTGGTAACTGTGTTTTGTCGTTGAGTGGAGGAAACTTTGGTCAGCAGAAGTATGGACTTGTTAATTAACTAGCTCAGGAAATAGACTCAAGGCAGATGTCAACACAGTTCAACTGACTACTTTAGAGCAGACATTGTGCTGCTAACTCAGATTCAGTCTTGCTATTTATACCCCAATACATTTTTAGATTTTGGTTTCATTCAAACTGTCGGTTTTAAATTAAAAGTCAACAAACGGGTGATAAAGGTGTCCCACAGGGATTAATATTAGGTCCCCTGTTATTAATTCTATACATGACAACATTTATTTTTCAATGTGACAACACATGTTCTTTTCCTCAAACTAGGCCTTCTCTGTACATTACAGTCTTCATTTAACCTCTGGTCCTCCTTTACTAATTTCAAGTTTATTAAACTTTTTTTTTAACATTTGGTGTTCCTATTCAAATCCATAATTAGCATAATTAGTAAGGAATTTAATAGCAGATGTTGATGTCTGCCTTCGAAACAGAAAACACACTATATAGTTCAGTAATACTTTGGATATATTCTGTATGCTCATGCTGCTGCCATTACACCCTAAACCATTTACCAAACTGCAATTCCATTCACTACTTAAGAAAGCTACGTCATTAAATACATTATAGCTACATTCATAACTAAAATCAAAGTAAACAAACATGACTTCAGAACAGCTTTGGAGGTTCCTAGTACAAACTAAACTGGTTTCCAGCACTGCAGTTTGTACCCTTACTGCTTGAATGAGCAACAAAACAAATGGAAGTCACATACATTGCTCTGAAGGACTTCAAAGTTCTGCTTACTGATATTTTTAATCATGGTTTTCATTGTTTTAATTAGTGTTTCTGTGTGGGTTTGATGATTTTCTTTGTGCGACTGTGTCTAATTGCCATGATCTTTTGTTCTCAGGTCTCTCATTTTTGCAAAAAAAATATCTCGATCTCAGGGGCTCAGGGACAATTCAGGAATAAATGACGCTTAGCTAACTAAGGTAAGAATGTAGAAGCCACGCAGTGAAGATTTTGACTTTGAGCATCATGATTTAAAGGGAGATGCAACATTCATAAACAGTCATGTAAATAGCACAGATTATTTTTAATGGAAGGGAGGAGAAGAGAGACAGAAACAAACCGACACACTTGAGACTTTTAAGCAGTATAAAGAATTGAATTATCTGTCTGTCATAAGAGGCTGACTGGCATGTGGGACATGTAAATCCAAATTAATGGCTTTTCGTGGCAGTTAGGGAGATGGGGGAGGGGCGTTGTTCCCTAATGTCAACCCATCACTGTTCTCAAATCTTCACTCATCACAACTCTATATCCTCTATTCCCAACTCTCATCTCGCTCCACTGCTGTGTCAAAGAACACTTAACACAGAGCAGGGATGTTGCGGAAAGAGGGCAAGGGGAACGCAAAGGGGATGTGAGGGGTAAAGGAGGGAGGGAGGGAGGGAAGGATTGCCTTGGACCGACACCATCTCACCTGTAAAGAAGGAGTAAATGTGAGGCAGACTGAGACCAAAGATATTTCAGAGCATGTAATTGGCTACTGTACAACCCTAATAAAGATCCCGCTGGGAGCTGCTTGTGGCATTTCTGCAATAAAAGAGAAAAAGATGAGCAGGTGGAGAAAATAAGAGAGAGTTGGGGGGAGAAGGAGAGGTGAAGCCGCAGGTTTACAGAAACAAAGGAATACACAAAACAATTGCAGTCGGCGTCGAATTTTCCAAAGGGAAAGGTGATTACCACGGTACCATCGGGGAGGAGGAAGGCTTAGTGAGAGTGCCTGATTAATTTGAGTGCTAATGTAAAAACCATAGTATAGAGTCTTCACCTCTTACTCCTTGCTCAGCACTACACAGGAAATTCCCATTGAACTAATATATTATACCAGACTGTAACCCCCCGTTTCCCCTGATTCCAGGTTATTTCCAAGCAGTTTTCCTACCATTGTGCTTTATCGCCACTGACACTTCAGATCAATAGACTATATAATTCACCCAGGAATGTATTTAATGATCAATATCAACATCTTTCACAGACGTGCCTACAAGGACACATGCGTGGACACACACACACACACACACACACACACACACACACACACACACCTTGATGCATTATGTAGAGAAAACCTCCACCCCATCCCTCCCTCTCCCCCCTTAGTGATCTCGCCTAATGTGATCCCCAATGGCTGTCCGCTGTCTAAACGCCTGCTTTCATAACCTGACGCTTTGATATTATTCTTGTCCAAATCTGGCGGACACATGAGCTTTCATATTTCTAACATAAAAAAAAAAAATTACACTTTCCTTTTAAATTGCTCTTGAGATGCTGTGTGCTGCGATAGAACGTTGAAATGTGATTTTTTTTTTTTTGATTTTTTTATTTGCAACCGTGCCTAAGCCTTGCTGAGATACTTTACAAAATGTGCCTCTCTTTCCGTCATTAGGAGCACAACAAACAACACGTATCCCGCCCAGGTGTTTTACGACATCTGCAAGCTGTGGCTCTCCTCCCACATACTCCTACTTATTTGCCCCAGGCTCATCCAAATCAATATACCATTAGACAGTCTCTCCACACACCCCCAACCGCCCTCCCTCCCCCCACCCCCGTGTTCTCCATCCAGAAAACCTTACCTCCCTTCCACTCAGCTCCTATTCTTATACTCCCCTCACATTTCACACTATTTCATGCTGTTTCTTTCCTCCCTTCACCTTGTCTCTCATTTTCACCCTTTTGGCCTCCACCACCCACCTCCCCACTCTCGCTCCAGCTCTTCTTCTGTCCTTTTGTATATCTCTCTGAACTCTGCCACTGATGTGGAAGAAAGTGTGAAAGAGGGGGAAAATGAAAGAGAGAAGTTGGGGTTAAAGGTTAGGGAGGAATTTGAGCCATGTCAGGTACCGATGGAGATGGCGGTTGGGCTGGCGGAGAAAATACGAAGAGGGATAAGAAAGAGCAGAGCAACGCAGGGAAGAGACGGGGTGCCAGAGGGGGGAGGGGAGTCTCAATGGCTGGCTGCCTGTGTGGGTGAAATGAATGTGTAATTGCGTTGTAGTGGCTCAACCCTTCACCAGAGTGATGGCGGGAGCGACAGACACAACACTCCCCGCTGGATGTGGCGGAGCCTGTGGGTAGCGGTGCATGTTGGGAAACAGAAAAGCACGTCAATAGCAGTGTAAAGGCACCGACACCACCAGGAAGCAACACGCCCACACCCTGCTGCAACGTGTCAAACATGCCAAGTGATGAGTGATACATGGGTCAAGATTGCTTGAAGCCGGATGGAATACTACCAGTTTGTTTAGTGGAAGAAAAAGTGTATAAAGAGTAGGGCTGGACAATATATCTATATTAATATTCAATATCGTGATATGAGGCTATATATCGTCTCAGATTTTGAATGTTGCGACGTTGTGATATGATGTCAGTCTTGTCTTTTACTGGTTTTAAAGGCTGAATTACAAGAAGTGATGTACTTTTCTGAACTTACCAGACTGTTTTAGCTGTTTTAATATTTGCCTTTTCCCCACTTAGACATTATGTTCACAGTACTGATGATTATAGATCTCAAATCTTAGTGTGAAGATATTTTGTTAAAGCACCAATTGTCAACCCTAGAACAACACCGCAATATTGATATTGAGGTATTTGGTCAAGAATATTGTGACATTTGATTTCCTCCCTATTGCCCAGCCCTAACACACAGGAATTTTTAAATGTGTGTGTTTAGCTGTAAAATGGGGACTGAATTATTGGCCCATTTGTGGACCAAAACAGTTAGGGCTTGGCTTGCATCTCCCCCTCACTGTCTCTTTTCTCTCTCCTCCGCCTTCGCCAAAAACAGGCCACCTATTCACTCACAACCCACCCCGCCCTGCTCCCATTTTTTTTTTATATTCTCTCCTCAATCTCTTCTTTATTTTCCTTTCCGTCCCCCCTCCTCTCTCCCTGCACTCGGAACGACGACGCGAGGAGGAGTGAAGAACAGGGTAATTAAAAATGAGGATGCTGTGCAGTGAAATGAAGCGCAGTACAAAGACACGCCTCATCCTGAGGAGATGAAAATATGAATGGGACAAAACCACTCGTGTGTGTGCTACAGATATAGGTACACAGTACACTGTTTCATGTGTTAGTTTCATCAAGATAAGAGTAGAAATAGCTGACTTTGATGACCCAGCTGCCCCTCTCTCTCTCTCTCTCACACACACACACACACACAGAGGAGGAACAAAGCAGCAGCACAGAGCTGTGAGTGATATGCACAGCTCCAGGACAACTAAGGAAACAGGTGAGATAGTGGCAGCAAACAGAAAGAAAAGGGGAAATCAGATCCCAGTAACTGTACCGTGGTTACTGCAGAGAGAGGGACTGGCAAGAGCAGGGAGGGTGCAGATGGAGGAGTCACCTTGAGTGAGAAGAGGGGAAAAGGAGGGAGGGAAGGGACACAGTGGTGGTGCCAATTTATTTCCTTTCAGGTTGCTTGTAGATATTAGAAACCACACTTGATGAGCAATTAAACTGTATTCTGAAGTAGAGTATGGCATTTATGATTGTACAAAAAGGACAATATGAGCTAAGACAACTACAGGAGAAAATTAGCCTAATCCTGAGAAATACTTCACAGGTGTCAGCTACTGTTTGCATTCATGTCTGGTTAGTGTGTTCAGTGGTGACTAAACACAGGAGTCAATAGAACTCTGGTCTCTCTCTCGCTGGATGTTTGGGAGGATTTGGAAAGACTATTGATTGCACTCTCAGACGCAGCTTTATAGATTGATTTTTAAACCGGAATAAGAGTGCAATCCATGAGAAGTCAAAGCAGCGTGTTTACCCACAGCATTGGGACCCTTAAGCCCACCTGGGTTCACTGTTTATCGCAGCTTCACATTTAGGTTTTGCGCTCCGTAGGGAGAGGATTTAGAAAGACTCAAACAGGCAAAGTAAGTGGGGAGGATCAATACGGTTTGTGAAGTCACATGACATCAATTTAGCTTTCAAATGGTTCTTTTTACAATGTTATCTTCCTGTTCCAATCTTCCTATTGATATCCTGAAACAACAACAGTGACATCTGTTGGTGGAGTACTGACACAAAGATAAGTGATATATTCTGTATTTTTCTTATTGCAATGATAAAGACCAAAACCAAGAGTGAACATACTTTGTCCGGCTGCCAGAAATACTCACAAGAGGGCCAAAACCGTGGATGAAAATATTCCCAACAAACACATCATTTCGTTTTTAGCAAAACCTACCTATACGAATAAAGTTTCCAGCTGTTAATATGGCTTCATTTTTTTTTATTAATCCCTCATGTTGTCCTCGGGTCAAATTGACCTGTTTTCATATGTCAATGTTCTGTTTAGTTACCCAAAATAACATGATTGATTCCACACAATGCTCTTTGGCAAGTACACATCTCTACTTTCATTAATTTTGGGGCGTCTTATTCAATTTTATAGCGTCTGGACAAAAAATTGAAGAAGTTTTGAAATGGTATTGAGTAAAAGTTGACATATTCCAGTCTGTGAACATATTTTCCTTTAATTTTAGTCTAAATAACTCCTAATTTCTGCTTTTCTAACTCAAACTTTTGGTATAATTTCCTAAAAATAAGGTTTGTTGACCACAAATTCTAAATAACTGTAAAACTAAATTTAATAAGTTAGTGTTACGTAGAGTTGAAAACGTCAAAAGAAGTGACATACATTGAAAAAAGGATCAAAAGTTTTGAAAAAATTGACAAAAGTGTAAGAAAGGGTTAAAAACAACAATAAAAAGTGTCAACAAAAGTGTTGATTTTCAATTTTGACGGGAAGAAAACACTAGAGTTATAGATTTACAATATTCAGTAAGATCAAAAAGGTTGAGAGCAACAGAGAAGCAGGGGAAGTCAGCTGAGATGGTGTTCTGAACTAAATTAAACTCCAGGGATTATTTTTTTTAATTCTTTTTGAGTGAGAACTGGAATGAAGCTGCTGAATATAAGAACAGAAATCCTAGCAAATACCGTGTTTAAGGTGTGGCTCTACAGAGAAAATATTTTAATGTTGAAATGCTTCATGTCCTTTATTTATGAAGATGCACTAGGTTTGCTGCACTGATTATTAGACATTATGTCTGTACGAGACCAAGGACTAATGAAACACACATTTACCCAGTCTTAATTTCAGTACACACACATATATACACACTGTACTTATCTATTTTAACTCAAACTATTGTATTAAAGTACCTCTGAGAGAATTAAAATGATAGCTTAAAGTAAGCTATGTTCTACAAAACAATTTTAGTCCCCAAATTGGCACATAAATGCGTGCATATTTGTTTGATTTTTGCACGGTAGATAATGCAGTAACGAATCCAAAACATTTTCACTTACCAACATTCAATATATCACTACATAAAACTATATTTACCTAGTAGGCTTTTAAGGTTAAGCTTTGCTAGTGGTTACAGGCAATGCACCACAGAATCTTATGGATCACAGAATTTGGTGTAACACCGGCAAACAGGTGGTGGTGGAAAGTAGCCTAAGTAAGTATTTACTAAAATACAAATTTTAGGTAGTTTAGACATTAGTGCATCAAAAATTATAACCAAGTGATCACATACAGTACATCATTCCAAAATAGGCCTTTCTGCCTAATAAGTACTTTTGGGACTTGAATTATATTTTATGGTAATACTTTTGAACTTTTACTCAAATAAAAATTTTCGTGAATGGCTTCTAATAAAGTTTTTTTTTTTAAGATTATTTTTTGGGGCTTTTCTGCCTTCCTTTGATAGGACAGCTATGCGAAAGGGAGGACATAGCCACATGTCGGATTCGAACCCTTGACCTCTGCGTCGAGGTATAAACCTCAGAATGTAGAGAATTTACACCCTGGTTACTTAGCATGGACCGTTAATATTAATGCATTCTATGCTAATTGGTTACCTGAGTCAGTGCTTCTTCCACCACCGCCACCAGGGGGCCTCAGTGCACCGTGTGGCTGTGGACACTGTGGCAGAAGGGACAGACAGGAGACAGACAGGCACAACAACACTCTCTTCTACGCTGTTAAACTTGAAAAATTATCAAGCAGTCCGCCAACAACAACGTTTTTACCTGGAAAGTAAAATGCAACAGACTGTTAAGTGGTGCTGTGTATAGTGGTTGTTGGTTGTTAAAACAAACGGTGCTGCGTTCACATACCAAGCTAACGTTAACGGTTTTCATCAGGGTGCGCGCGCGTCTTGGCAACGGAAGTTGAACATTGTTGTTGCTGCTAAGAACTTCCTTGGCCGAAGCTAGCTAACATTAACCAGCTGAATCCAAAATGTCGTCCTGTTGCGTCTATGGCTGTAAAAATCGACAGTCCTCAACCAGCCAATTGAAATTTTACAGAATACCGTCTGGATCTCGACCGTTTCAGGCCAACCGGAGACGTTTGTGGTTACAGGCAATCCAACAAGCAAACGGCAGCACCGAGGAGCTCAAAGGAAATGCTCGTATTTGTGGCGCTCATTTTAAGTCACGTAAGATAAACACGTTTTTTATTTTATTTTACAGCAGGTCATACCAGCTAGCTGACTTATTGGTTGAGGTATAGCTATGTGTGGAAGATTCTGAAATTGTCTAAAAACGTGTGTTTGGTTATGTTTTCTAGAAGAAGCTTCCATGGACCACGACAGTCCAGACTTTGTGCCCTCTGTGTTTACATACGCTAAACAGACCCCCAAGAAAAAAGTGAAAAGGTAAGAAATGGAAATGAAAGCTAGTTTTGTTAGATAGCTAGTTGTTTATCTACGTTATTATTGTGTGGAGTGTGTGTGACTCTCAGTAATAAATACAGAGAGACAGAAATGGGGCTAACGCTAGCAGTGCACCTAACTAGCTAGCTAGCTAGCTAGCTAGCTAGTTAGCTAACGTTAACGTTACTAGCTAGCAAACCAGCAACAACAAAACACAACCAAGCCTTACTCATATTTTCATTTGTGTTATTATTACTTAATATAAGTCTTGCTCCTTGTCTTTTGATAGGGGAGGACGTTTGACTTCAAGACATAGCTAGCTAGTCTAGCCTAGAGGGTTTGAAATAAATAAAATAATATTTTTTTTCAATACCAAAATATATGCAATTTCACATCATTATGGACTATTATTGTTGCTACTATAGCTTTGTATAAGTTGGAAAAGCTAAAGCAGATAATACATAAACAACACTCCATGGCTTAAAGACAAAAATTGCTGAAGTCCACTGGGGACACTACATCTGAGAGAAGTCATTTAGTTAGTTTTGATGCTCAGGTTGACCCTGCAAGGTTTTAATGAAGAACTGAAACCATTAGTTCATTGATTATTGAACAAATTGACAAAGCACTTTGATCATCAAGTCATTGTTTCAGTCATTTTTCAATATTACAAAGATTGTCTGGTGTCAGCTTTGCTTTGCTTCATTTATGATTATGAAATGAATATAGCCAGGCTAATCAAGCACTTTTAAAATTTTGGCATAGGAAATTATAACAATATACCACATTAGCTACATTAGGCCACATTCTGCTTTATGATGAATCAAGTACAGAGAAGCATTGACAGTTGCAGAAGCATTGTCCAGTGTACTGTATGTGTGTGTAAAAAGCTAATTTCCAACACCAGTCCTTTTGATGGGCATTGATATGTCTTGCACATGTCTGTAGATAACATACACAAAGCAGAAACACTGTGTTTCTCAGTCATTTTGTATATATGCCTGTACATATGTAATATTACATTTGTGCCATTGTAAACAGTTCAGTCAGGACCACTTTGTCAAAATAGATTCATTCATTTGCAATTTGTATTTGGCAGTATGACTCTGTTCTGGGCCCCCCACGCGCTTCCACGTGCATACGTAGAAAGCACACCTCCCTGCCTTTCCATGTGCATGAATGGAAAGCCTTAAGCAGGGAGAGCAGCGGTGCAGGATCCACATAGGGTACAGAACAGAGCCGGATCAATGACAGAGACACAACATTGATCAAGTCAGACAACGCAAATTTTAAAGGAGGAGCTGGGGTGGAGGTGGGTTGCAAGAGCTAGCAGAGCTGCACATTATTTGGAAATCCAATCAAAAGAGGGAATGAACTGAGCCATCAGCTGGTGGGCTGGCTTATGAGCTGAGATAATAGGCGAGCTTGACTCCGTGACCTGCCTGAACTTACGCTACGCTTCATTTTGGTCAACAAACCTAGGTGTTTAAAGATGATTATGCAGTGCAGTAGCTAACTGCTTCAACGTTTTAGTGCAGGGAACTTCAAAAGGGGGTCCAGGACCCCTAGGGTGGTCCTCAGGGTTACTGCAGGGGGACCGCCAAATTATTGTTAATTTTTTTTAAGTTTCCAAGAAACTAAAAATACCCTAATATGAATCCAACACAATATATTGCAATATAATTAGCTGTTAGCTGATGATAGTTGGTTAGTAACTATCATCATTGTTAGTATTATTTTAAAAGCTTAGTATTACCTATGCACTAAAACAGGTATGTGTAAAGGTTTTAGGCTGACCTACACATTATCGTAGGCCATGTTTAATATGCAACTTCATTTTATATATAAAATATTTGTAGTGCCGGGTCCCTGCTCTGTCACTCTTTCAGTTAAGGGGTCCTGTTTCAGTGCACTCAGCCTTGCTGTCTGTATGTCTCTTGCACCACAAGCTGTAAAAGCTCACCATCTGTATTGCATTAGAAAAGTGCAAATTTTGACTACTCCACTTTGACGAGCAGATATATTTGACACAATTCTTTTTCTCAGTTTTGTTCAAAGGTTTTACAGTCGTAGAAAAAGACGACGGCGTGCAGACAAAACAGCTGAAACCAAAGAAAAAACAAGTCCACCCAGAGTGGATTCTCCTGTGGACCTCCAGTCCTCTGTTGTGATGGGGGAAATGCAGACACCACCAGGGCCAACGGTAGCAGCCACTATTTGTTTTTTTCTGCTTTCATTTGTTGCTTTTAGAAAATCAGTATATCTAATTTTGTGTTGTTATTGCATTAGGAAGGCATAAAGATTCACTCTTCTGTATGTGTGTTTCCTAGGAAGGAGAAATATTAACTACAGAGGCTGAGACCGACAGTGAAACCACAACAATCAAATCACACATAACATCCAGCACAAACAAGACATCACCGTCATTTAAAGTTCCGCCGGGCTTCCAAAATCTAGACAAAAGGAGTCCCATTTTGTGCCTAAAACATGTATTTGTACCAGCAGGTGGGTACCAGTGTGAGCAGTGCAGTCAGTTTTATCCCAGTGTATCACAGCTTATGAAACACAAACGGCAGCATGAAGAAGAAGAAGAAGAAGAAAGCTCCTTTATCTGTGAAGTCTGTGAAAAGCATTTTAAAAGTCAGGCAGATTTTACTGAGCACCAGTGTGTCCTCGAGCCGTCCTTTCAATGCAACATGTGTGATCGATCTTTCACTACGAGCCATAACCTCAAGCGTCATAAACTGTTGCATGTCAAAGATGGCAGGAAGTGCGCCAAGTGTGGCGTACTGTTCTGCCAGCGCCATAGCCACATCGTATTCCTTCCGTTGGCTGACTCTATAACCGAGTATGAAGAAGATTCCACCCCCAGCGACAGTCACTTGATGCCAGAAAGCCATGTGCCGGAGAAGCCTGAGCCAAGCCAGACTGCCGACCTCATCTCTATACCGTTGTTTCTGAAACCGTCTTCTGTGTCACATCTACCTCCGCCAGTTCCCAGGTTCTCAAGGAACCTGCACAGCTATCCTGCAAACTACTCGTCCCTTCCTCCCAAACATCCAGAACTACCCCCCGCTCTAAAGCTCTTTTCACCACAGTACCTCACCTCAGCATTACTTGAGGTTAAAAGAAATTATGAATATATTTTAAGCAAACCAAGTGATTGTGAGAAGAAGAATGTTGTAAAGGAGGAACCATCGTCTGATGAGCGTTGAGCATGTGAAAAAGGAAATAATTGCTTACAACAACTTACTCAGTAACATTTGTTTTACCGCTGTTGTTTGGTTAATAACACTGTTCTGTAAGTAAGCAACAATTTTAACTGATTGTAAGACTGTGCAGTTGGATTGTGAGTAAAAGCTAATTGCTATTAAATCCTGAATCTCATTATCTAGCATCATATCTGACAAGAATTGTCAATTCAGTTTTCAGTACCTCAGCTACCGGGAACCACAAAGACGTGTTCCCAACAATGGACGTACACATAAAGTAATAGATGACAATTTTATAACAAAAAATGTTTTCTTTGCCTCATGCCATAACTACTGTCATAGCATTTGGGCCTTGTAACAAGGGCATTAAAACTCAATTAAAACCAAACTAATGTTGTTGTTGTATGGATGCAAGCTGTGTGTCTAATAGTGCATTCAGATTTGTCCAGCTGGTGGTTCTAGAGAGAGTGGTAAATTGACCCAAAACTGTCTTCCTGCTTGTCTTGGACCGTCCTCCGTGTCAGTTTGTCATATGACATTAAATGGCCATCATATTCTGTAAGCTGCGATACAATCCCATTGCACAAAAAAGCCCCCAGTACAATACCACTAAGGTGCCTTCATGCCTTCGTTCGTTGGGCCTTTTTGTCACTCTTTACTTTTGGTTCCCAGAGGGTACTTTTACTTCTACTACTACAACACGGTGTAAAAGTAAAACACAACGAGGTGGCTGCTCAATAGTAGAACATACTCAACCAATCCATGTAGTGAAGTTTTATTTGTTTGGACAGGTCATATTGATTATTTCAGAGGTTTATTGGTGTTTTTGCTAGCTATGTTACACTCTTATAAGGCTCCATTTATACACTTATCATTAAGTAATAACTTAATTGATCACTTAGCGTTTTGTAAGATCAACATTTGGGTTGTCAGGTGGTGATACCAACATCATCATCATCAACATCTTGTACACTTGATGGTTTATTGCTGCTGCAGCAAGAAAAACAGCAACTTAATTGCACTTTATTAATGACAATGGGACCTTTTACAAACGTGTAACTATATGACCCTTTATTGGTGACTGTTAACATTTCTAACTGCAGAATTGATTAATTATTAAATTGAAAGATCCATTTACCTTTTATTAATGACAAAGACAGACAGCCAAAGTTTTTTTTTCACAACCTGGCAACCCAAACATTGTTCTTATAAACGGCTCAATTGTTACAGATCTGTACAGCATTGCTAAATGGATTTTAAACTAGTAATGAAGTCATAAGTTACAACTTCACCTTAAAAAGTATGACCTTCTGCTTGCATTACATACAATTATAGTATAGCGTTTAAACAAACTAAACAGAAGTTTGGTTTTAACATATTTATTAAAAAAAAACTAAATACAAGTAACTACATGCAGTCACATTGCTATGGAGCACTACTGGCGTTTCTGTAGCTCAACATTTCATGCTAAGGACAATTTAAAATATTTCACTATCTATTAAAATATAAATTGAATTCAGTTCTTTGGCCAAAGAATGTTCCCAAAAGAAAAAAAGCAGGTTAAGTGTATATTGATTTTATTATTCATACCCACAGTTCATCCCTCCAAAACCTCTTGTCCCACATCTCGGAGCCAGATGCCTGTCCACGGTCTTCCATCTGCACGCAGTTACATCCTATTGGTCAGAAGACACCGGTAATGGTGCGCGATTATTCTGATTGGCCGAATCGGCCGTTAGTTATGGCCAACGGCAGCTATGATTGGCTGACGCGCCTGGACCTTAGCTGCTCATTGGTTGATCTGATTCCGCCTGGCTGCCTGGATGACAGTCAAGCGGTGCTGATGCTGTGACAATGGGAGTCATCCAGATAAGCATCATCTGGACCGAGTGCGCTTAAAACACAGCGGTAGCACACACGGGAACGGGACGGGGAGGCAGCCGGGTAGAAACACGGGGTGGAACCTCCAGCTGCTGCTGAGAAAGGGTAAGTCTAACTCCTGGAAAACAGTGACATGCCCGGGGCGTCCGCTGAGCTGTTCCTGGCGGGGGGGGGGGGGGGGGGGGGGGGGCTGGCAAGAACGTTGGTAGCATGACTGTAAATCCCGCTGGCTAGGTGACGCAAGGTTAACGGTCTTTAGCCTACAAGCTAACAAGATGCTTTGCTTTCTGGCAAGCCGCCCAGCGCTGAACACGCTGTGCAGGCAGGGCAGCGGTTGTAGGAACGCAGCTGGGAGTCGACTCATCCCCTTGGTCGACTGCATTGCGGAGAGAGCATGCCTTGCAGAATAGCATGTCTCTACTATTCTTCATACTGCCCTGTAAATAAGTCCTCGGCTCCCCATTGCAGCTCTAAATAATTCAGCATTAAATGCATGTTGAGATTTCTTCGACCGTTCCAGTTTGATGCATTCATTGCAAAATTCACATATAATAGGCCTACATTTACATACCAAAAACGAGCATGAACATATTCAACATCATCAGAACTTTGATAGCCATTGCATGGATTTGCAAAGATTTGTAGTGAGATGCTGTGCATGCTGGGATTTGGAGTGTGTGGTTTAGTGGTCAGCTATGCTTACTGTACTGGTGCATTATAGCCTTAGAGGTACGCTGATATTGGTCATATATAAAGCATTTTTGTTGCTGTTAAAATGGCTGCCCTCTGCTTTTTTTCATAGTCTAGTCATGGGAGCATTCAGCCGACAGAAGTTTTTCCAAGAGCTTGCTCATGGCTGCCTGCTGCCCACAGCCCAGCAGGGCCTAGAGCAAGTATGGCAGCTGCTGGTTATCTGCCTGCTGTGTCGGCTTCTCTGGATCTTGGGTGAGAGTCCGGTTACTTTGTGCCCACTCAGTGTAATTCACCCTTTGTACAGTATAGCTTGCATCATCATAATCGCCTACGTGTCTTTATCTTGCTACGTCAGGGCTCCCCTCTTTTGTAAAACACCTGGGCACAGTCGCGGGAGGTTTCTACACTCTCTACCTGTTCTTTGAGCTTCACATGATCTGGGTGGTCCTCCTCAGCCTTCTCTGCTACCTCTTCCTCTTCCTGTGCCGCCACTCCACCATGCGAGGCACCTTCCTCTCCATCACTGTGCTCATCTACCTGCTGCTGGGGTAAGAGCGTCCCGTTTGGAGTGAACACTTTGCAAAGTCAGTGCTGTGGCAGAAACTATAGGCCTACGTCAATACTGAAGCTATTCTTATCCAATTTTATCAGAGAGCTGCACATGATGGACACCACCAACTGGCACAAGATGAGAGGTAGGCCAGGAAGGTTTTCTGTAGGCAGCGACTTTTGACACATTTCTGATGCATGAAAGCAATCTCGTTTTACATTCCTATTCAGCTTTGATAATGGCCTAATGTTGGAATCTAGTGACTTAAGTGCTGTTGCTGCTGACCAGGTTCACAGATGGTGGTTGCCATGAAAGCCATCTCCCTGGCCTTCGATCTGGACAGAGGTGTCGTAGCCAGTGTGCCGTCACCCATTGAGTTCATGGGCTATATTTACTTTGTGGGCACAGTCATCTTTGGTCCCTGGATCAGCTTCAACAGCTACAAAGACGCTTTAGAAGGACGTAAGCTGGTAAGTGTGTGCGTGTGGGTTTGGGGGGTATTTAGAAGATTTATCCAGAGACAAACCTGTTTAAGTCTTTGGTTCTTTCTTCTCGTCAGAGCTTGTCGTGGTTTTTAAAAGTGTCTGTTAGCTGGGTGAAGAGCCAGGTCTGCCTTGTTGTTTCCAACTGCATGGCGCCCTACCTTTTCCCTTATTTCATACCGGTCTATGGAGACAAGTTACTACGAGGGTGAGTAGAGACAAATAAAAAAATCAACATCCCTGTTTAATATCTGGCTTGGATCGACAACGGCTTATATGATTTCTTCTGCTTTGTTTCCAGCAAAAAGAGAAGGAAAATCAGGTAATGAACTCACCTCAGTGATTCTCATACTCAACCTTGTAGGCATGCCCTCCACGTATTTTGCATAATTTAATGCATGCTCATTTCCTGTTTACCGTTTGTGCAACGTCTTTTTCTACAAGCGTGTATCCACATCATTCCACCCCCTCTCTGTGCAGCCATGTACACCAGGACACCCGTCTCCCCCTCTCATTTACCACCTCTGCTCCACCATCTTGAATAACATACGACCTAGAACATCACATGGCAAGTCGACAAAACATTTAAATGGATTTAATCACTAACAATAACTGCTACACCTTCTCCTTTTATTCGGTTGCTTGTCAGAGGTACACCAGCAAAGTATGTATTTTAGTGTTGTGTAAGGATTAATTAGGTTCAAATAAACCTGACGTTTGCATGTAACATCAATGTTTCTTCTTCTTTTGATGTCATTGCATCAGGTGGTTGCTGGCGTATGAGAACACAATGTCTTTCCACTTCAGCAACTATTTTGTCGGTTACTTGAGCGAGACTACTACTACTCTGGCTGGAGCAGGCTTTACAGAGGAGAAGGAAAACCTCAAATGGTCAGGATCGCGTGTGCAGTATTAAGATGAGGTGTATTTGTCTTTATTCACATGTTAAAACGGCCCCTTTATGTCTGGTTCTGTAGGGATATGACCGTATCCAAGCCACTGAATATAGAGTTTCCCCGGTCGATGGTGGAGGTGGTAACGTCCTGGAATCTGCCCATGTCTCGCTTTCTGCACACCTGTGAGTTCTAACGTTAACTGTGATTGCTTGATGGCATCAGCTGTTTTTGATTTTCAATCTCATATCATATAAACAGACACTCTCAAGCAAGCTGATGCTCTCGTCCCACAGATGTTTTTAAGAGTGCTCTCAAATTGGGCACGTTCTCCGCTATCATGGTGACGTATACAGCCAGCGCCCTTCTGCATGTGAGTACCATGTTGACGTCCTACATGAGCAATGATACCTCGCACTCTGCACTGTTTCTGTTTTAACAAGAGAGGATTGTTTGTATTCTAACCATTGTGCCCGGCAGGGTTTAAGTTTCCACCTGGGTGCAGTGCTTCTATCTCTGGGGTTCATCACATACATTGAGCACGGTGAGGATCAGCCCAATGTTGTCTCTTCTCCCCATTAGAACCTTTCCATTTAGAGAAGGTGCTTAGCTTTGCAGTAATGGCTAATTGCACCCGCACATTACACACTGTTTCTGTTCACCGCAGTGCTTGTAATTTACCTCGCATGGCTAAAAAAGGAACTCTTCCTCTGGCTCCGTTTTAATGCTTTGGTCTCGTTTTGTGTCTCAGTGTTGCGGAAGAGGCTTGCGGTCGTTTTCAATGCCTGTGTACTGTCAAAGAAATGTCAGGCAAACTGCACTCATGGGAACAAGAAGGTAATACTTTGCTCTTCCTCCTTTTCTTTTATCATTACATCAGCAGGTTTTGTTTAAGTAGAAGTTGTACAATATACTGCATGTATATATCTCTTATTTGCAAATATGAAACTAGAGCCAGGACACCGTTTGCTTAGCTTAGCATAAAGGCTGGTTTAAGGGGGGGGGCGGGTTATGTGCTGGACCATTTCCACTATTTCACCTTTGGACAGAGCCAGACTGTTTTCTCCTGCTTTCAGCTGTCATGCTAAGGTATGCTAACAATCTCCTGGCTCCAGCTTTGTATTTTGAGTACAGACATGAGAGTTGTCTGTCTTGTCATCTAATGCTGCTGACACATCAACCAAACGGCCGACCCACGGCAGAAAAGGCTGTTGGACTGATCAGTCGCCCCGCGTTGGTCAAAAAAGCACCTTGGTACACATCAAAGCGGCAAGACGTAATAACAAAATGAAAACCGACAGCTGATTGGACAAACGTATCACATAGGTCTGGTTTCTCTGGAAATTTAAAGCCAGTCTGTCATGGTGGCTCCATCTCTTATTTTACTTTATTTTACTCACCCAAATGTGTTTCTGGAAACCTTTTAAGCGAGAAATAGGCCATGCAGCTGCTGAATCTTCATTTCAGATAGACCAAGGTCAGTTTAAAAGATTTTCGTCAGATTTGGAGAGACTGTAGTCACGCGGATCCCACTCCTCGTTTCCGGGTGAGCCCTCCACCAATCAGATTGGTCATTTGAGTCGGACTGCCGGCAGCGCCCACCTTTCGGCCGAGCATGTCATGTCGGCCAAAATGAAGGCCGCCGGCCCCCTCAGGACCACTTTTGATGGACGACTAGCACGGAACACACCAAAAAGACTCGAGTCACCGACCTCGCCAGACAGTCCAATGGCCGATTATGGGGTCGGTGTGTCACGGCCTCTCAGCAACAAAGTAAATAAGCAAGAAAGCAATTCAAGTTATTTCCCAAAATGTCAAACTATTCCTTTAAGAAAAACCCCAAATGCAACTACAAATGTAACCTTTACTCAGTGACTTGTTTTTATTATATATACTCAGTTTAGTTATAGTTTATTTTAGTTTTGTTTCTGTTCAATTATTGCTTCATACTGCACAAATAGAAATGCCTATCCCAACCACAGGCCTGTGGTGTCTTGAACAGTACCGATCCTGGTTTTCTTCCAGTTATTTCATCTGTGCAAAGGGCCAGTGCACTGGCATTGCTGGCACTTCCTTACAGAGCAGGAGGTGCTCAAAGGGGGCCTACCCAGTAGATCTTCTGGCCTAGTTAGCATTCATCAAAAATGTGCTTTCTATTTTTACTCTGCATATATTTGAAAATGTGAAAGCTAAGCTCCTTATAATTCCCACTTTGATTTAGCCTACAATAAGAATAATGATGAACGTCCTCAGCAGGCAAATTGGCTATCATACCAGAAAACACAAGAAAGGGTCTAATCATTAAAAAGATCCATCTAAGGAATTGCTAAAGTAGTGTGTACATGATCAGGTTTAATTTGAACTGCTGAAGTTAAAACACAGCATCCCCCGTGGTCTGACATGTGCTTTCAGTTGACTGGCAGGCGCCCAGCAAAAATCCCATATGTTACATTGGTTACACACATGGAGAGCAGCAGCGAGGGGGAATAGGGATTTATGCCAAGACAAAGCAGCCTGCATGGATTGTAACATACTGTAGTGCTGGTCACTAATTAGGCAACGATACCTTAAAGTATTGCTCTATAACTTTAAATATTCACAATAACAACAAATATACAGTGTAACGTTTGGTAGGAGAAGTTAGTATTTCACAAACAATTAGGTAATCTGCTTCATCAAGTGTGTAAGAAAGCAGAGTGAGAGAATAGGTTCCCCGGACTTTTTAAGAAGAAAAACCCACACATAATACAATAAGGCAAAATATGTATAAAAGGCATAATGATGATGATGATGATGATTCTCCCTCTGCAGAAGCTATGGGTATATTTGATTAACATAGCATTCAGCGCTTTGGCGATGCTCCACCTGACGTACCTGGGCTCTGTGTTCAACTCCAGTGTCGACTACATGGAGGAGGATGAGGTAAGGTCACATGTTGAGACGAATGTATGCGACTATATACACCCTTTACTCGAAAAATGGCAGCCCACTATGGGATCTGCGTATTTATAGTTTAATGGAGAGGCCTGAACTGTCATATACATTGTTTGTCTAAGTACTGTATGTATTTTAGATTCTGTTCAGAGAGTACAAATGTAATCCCTTATAAATAAGTAAAGATTTGTGTATATTCATTATCCCGTTGAGCTCACGTAGCATGTACTGCCCCCTACAGGACGATGTAACCCATCATACCATTCAGAAGTGGTCCGAGCTGAGCTGGACAAGCCACTGGGTCACATTCGGATGCTGGATATTGTACCGCCTCATTCTCTAATAACGAGAGACGGAGAAAGTGAAGCAATAAGGAGAGATGTAAGGTTGGTTCTCCACTTCTGCACTGTGACTTTATTCTGCCTCAGACCGAAGAGGACAGACTCAACCTGTATACATCAATAAACCAACGGCCCGCATGTTGGCTGGGTAATCCATTATTCTAACCTGCCGGGGACTAGTTTTGATATCCATGGAATGATAGCCCGCTCCGCTCTCCCTTTTCTCAGTATCGCATCTTTTTTAATCCGAGCCGCAGTTGTCAACCCTCATGTTGTGACAGCAGTTACCGATGTCTTACTGTGAGTCGCGATCAATACCTGTCAGCATAGTGGAGGCGTTTCTGTGGACACATGACACTATCGAGGTTTTTCAGGGTCGGCCGAGGCAGACGTCCTCAAGATGTGGTTTCCCCCCCCCCGCCCCCCCCTCACCTCAAAGTGTTTTACAATCATATTTTTAGATTTGAAGGATTAGGATGGAGATATCAAACAAATCCCATGGAAAGAAAGACAATACATTTGCCCGTCTCTGAATACTTTCTGAATTCCCCAGCCTGTCTGTGGCTCTCAGCCCTAATCCTATTCTATAAACTTAATAAAATAAAAAAAGGCTGAATTATTTCCTAAACCTAGGGTCACTTAGTGTTTAGTGAATATTTCTCAAACAAGAGTCAAATGGTACATTTGTTTGGATCTTTTTTAAGCAGCGAAACAATACACATTGTGCTCTACTGTGTATATATATATATATCTATATATGTACTATGTGTAGCAGCATGACAGTGTATGTGGGATTGACACAAAATAAAATGCAGTGCCTACGGAACATGTCACCCGGGTCCAGTGTGGCTCGTTGATACATTTTGGACAACAGCAGAAGTCATTAACAGAGAAGAATAAGCTGCATGAGACTTTGGCTCAGGAGAATAAATGAATCAATGGTTTGGGTCTTTTCATGGGATTTGTTGGCAATATGAACAATGTAGAATATCACCACCAGACGTGGTCTCAAGCATGTGTAAGACAACACAGAGTTTCCTTTTGAACGATAAGAGCACAGGTTATGGTTATGAGGCAGCAATTATAATGCAGAAGGAATTCCCCTTTTGAGAATGTTAGATGAAGAAAATGAATCGGTAAATCTATGAACTTACTTTTGTGGTGATATTTCCTAATGGGGTTTGTGTTTTGTTTTGTGTTATTCTGATCATTTCCTTTACATTTACGGTAGTTATTTGCCTTTGCTTAGAAAAGGTCTTATTAGTATTTATTTATTACATTTGTACAACTCTTTCACGCTTCAGTATTGAAAATAAAGATTTCGAATTAGGGTATTTCACACGTTATTGTAGGGGGAAATGTTTCAACTTCTCTTCCAATAGTAGGTGCGATTATGAAGTTCACAGTATTAAATATATCTTTAAATACAGATTTTTATTACACTGTTGCTTTTAATGGTGCATTCATGTAACTGCTAATTACCTGAGGATAGAATCAAATGGGCGTCTGTATCAGATTGTGTTCACGTTCTGTCTAATATATCTTTCTGAAATCTGGAATGTCAACAGGATTTGTTTCTTGACTAAGATGTAGTGTTTTAGATTAGAGCCTGAATGTTTGTTCATGCCTGAGAACCAGCGCTCAGTCTCTTAGGACCAAATACCACTCAATCCGACAGTATTTTAAATATTATTCTAACTTTAAGCCAACTTTTTCTCCCTGTAAATGTGAAGGCACTGACATCTGTGATATTTTTATAAACTTTTACATCAAACCTGGATTGCTGTCTGCTCAATTCAACGTGGGAATAAGCCTGAAAAGATGTGAACATGTAAGAACATCAGGGACACGTAGAAGCCAGATATACATGGACTGCAGTAAGAAATAGTCGTTTTAATTGTTATTTACAACAACAAGAATGTCTGGACTGTTAGACAGTCAAGTTGCATGAGGGTGAGTTAGGGAAGGATTGCAAAGGGATGACAAAATGTTTTTTTTGCTCATAGCAATGATCCGGTTTAACCTGGAGTCTATTTTTGAGCATCTAATAAGCCAGAGTGGACAGTGTGGGGAAGGGGGGGACAACAGATGGTGATGGATGGAGATCAGGTTCACTTTCTGCCTCTGTGAGATGGGAGCAGATGCAGTATTATGAGGCCGCACAACAGCCTAGTCTGCAGGCTCCGGAGGGGGGGGTTTGGGGGGGTGCAGAAGGGAGGTGCACTCAGCCCTGTTTGCCCCGGGGGCTCCCGTGTTTACGACGGCAGGACCCGAGTAGTGTCTCCAAAGCCATCTTCACAAATGCCTGGAAGTTATTGCTTCTCTCCCTTCGGCTGTCCTGCGAGGGGACGAAACACAGACAGACACCTTCACTGGGGACACGGCAACCACGGCAACTCATTTCAACTCCATGTGACAAAATATCTTTTGGTGTCCTAAACCACTAAAGGCCTATATCAATCTTTTTTTTTTTTTTTTTTACTGGGAAATAACGATTCACAGGGTTACTATAACATGCTGGCCGAATGTAGCTTCACATAAATGCTTACCTCCTTGCTTCTTGTTATCATCTCCTTTCTGATCAGCTTTCTTTGGCTGCTCTTTGGGACTCTGAGGTTGCTGGGAAATAAAAGCAAATATTCACTAAGTGACGCAACAAAGAATTACAGATTAAGAAGAAAAGGAGTATTTTAGACAAGTATAGTAAGGATTTCCCTACCTTGGTAGCTGACTTCTTGTCGGACTTATTACCTGAAAATAGTGGAAACATTCAGATTCCATTTGAAAACAGTCACTTTTGCTACATATCTAGATACATTAACATATCCAGATAAATTAAACAACATATTTTGTAGACATTAACGTTATGTTTCACATTGCTTACCTTTTGTTCCTGGCATTTTGGCTGTGCTCCAGTCAGTTCAGATTTCGGAGAATGCAGTGCTTAATGTGGTGTTCGACTCGGTCATTTATGGCCCGTGCTCGTGAATGGCTCTGACGCTGGGGCCCCTTCGAGAAAGAGACCCATGAACAAGCAAAGAGCCCCGTCAGCTGAGCAGCACGACCCTGCACGCAGCCCTGGAGGTCTTTGCTGAGCCAGGCGAAACCTCCGAGCTGACCTCGTCATACTGCCATTGTGAACCCCCTGGAACTGTGTGTTCACCTATTGTTCATGACAGGAAAACCTGTTAGTCATGTCACTGGCACCATGAGCGATTGCTTTATTATTTTACAAAGTACATTTTAGTGATCACTTTTTTTTTTTTTTACTACACGTTGATCGGACATTTGATAGAGATTCAAGATTTTGAGGTACTTTTACTTAAATATTTTTCATTTTATGCCGCTTTATACTTCTACTCCACTACTTTTGGATACCAATATTGCACTTAATACTCCACTACATTTTTTTGAAGTTACTAGCACATTCATAATAATAACTAATAAATAATAAATCAATTATACATGATAATAATAATCATAATAATCGTTATTATTATAATACAAATACTTATAAATTAAGCTGCCCCCAATTTATAAATATTTACAATTAACCCAACCTTTACCAGCTGCAGTGCTTATATCACTATATATACAGTATATATTGAATAAATTGAATTAAGGGGAAGAGGTGGAAGTGTATACTTCTTCCCAGTCCTTTTTGGAAATGTCGACATTTCAGGTATCTCTATTCTAGTTTGTGTAATATTGTTATTTTCTGTGAGGCCTTTTTTATTTTACATGTTCGAGATACATTGCCATCAATCAACATGTTATTCTGAAATGGGTCATTTTACATGATGAGTACTTTTACTCTTGGTACTTTAATTAGGATATATATTTATTCGAATACTTGCATCATTTTATGAGGATTTGTAATGCAGGACTTTAACTTGTAACAGTATACTGAGTGTTAAAAAGAAATGGCATTACTATCCAATGAAACCATTCTGTTGTAAAAGAAGCAGCGCCTGTTCCTGCTCTAACAGTAAATCACGTAAACGCTGTGAAGCATCATCTTCATCATCATCTTCATCATGTGGCTCCACACCAGTAGGCTGGACACCGTGTCATGTGAGTTGACAGGAAAAGCAGCGATGGAGAAAAGCTAAGGAAGGTAAGCCGTTTCCACACGTATTCCTCGGTGTTTCTGGGCTTTGTTATACAAATGAAATGTCCCACACTCTGTATAAACCTGCCAACTGCTAGACTATCTATGTCTATGGAAGAATGAGTGGAAGACTGATTTTTATGCGAGGATATATAGCTAATGTTGTGGCTAACTTGCTAATAGCTAGCTAACGTTGGTTAGCTTTGCGACGTTAGCTGTCAGTCAGCTGGCCTGCTTTTGGTGCTACTTCCTATCCGCATGCTAAAACATGCACAGCCCATTTATTCTTTAGTAGCATGTGACTATTTTAGTGCACTTTAACAATTATGTGCTGGTGTCAAGCTCACGTAGCTAGCAAATAATAGCTCTGTATCAATCTGTGGTGCCAATAGCCTCTGCATCATCACCGGATTCAACGCTGCGGATGAAAGGGTGTGGGGTGACACTCAAGTTAGCAAAGCTGTCATTTCACACTGGCATCAAATGTAAAGTTTATTAGTTAAAGTAGCTACACAATATGAACTGAGTGTTGTGTGTATTGACAGGAATCTGCCCTGGCTGTGGCTTCCATTCTACCCAGAGTGCTTGTGGAATGGCAGCAGTTTGGCAGCAGGTTTTGGCAGTGGACGCAAGGTGAGACTCAATCATGCAGCAGGCTTTTAATAGTCTAAACTGATGAAGAAGCTATTCAGACGTGTCATTGCTTATGGATCACTTGTGAGTTATTGTGTGTGCTGTGTCACTTCTTTTTCTCCCCAGGTACAATGCTTACCGCACGCCTACCTTTCCACAGTTTCGAACTCAGTACATCCGCCGACGCAGCCAGCTGCTCAGAGAGAACGCCAAGTGTGGCTTTGAGCCAGGGCTGCGCAGGCAGTACCTGAAGCTGCGCAGTCAGCTGCTGGCCCTGCGCTACGGGCCCCTGTCTGAGCAGAGCAGCTTCAGGGCCAGCAGTGTGCGCAGCTCCCGCACCACACTGGACCGCATGGAGGTCAGACCCAAATGAACCGAAAGGGAGGGGAACATATAAGAGAATGAATAGGAGGGGCGTGTCTGTACTAATTTGGAAAATGAGATATAAAAATATCTGAGAGTTGGAAAGAAAATATAGAATACAACTAATGAGAGCCATTCATCAATTAGCTGCATAGCAAAGCAACACTTTAGTTGCCCATGCATATTAAGCTGAGCAGCTCGGTTGAAACGGCTGGCAGTTCCCATGTATATTGGCAATAATTAAAATGCATGGTAATTTCAATATGTTTTCCAAAATTATTGATGGTTATTTTAGGATTATTTGTGGTCACAAGTAAGATCTGTCTTTACTTGCACTCACTCCTGTGAGATTCTGTTTTCCTCTCCAACTCCCCTCCCTATCCTCTCCGCTCCTCTCGGGCAGGACTTTGAGGAGGACCCCCGCACCCAAGGGGCTCGTGGTCACCGCCGCTCTGTCAGCAGAGGCTCCTACCAGCTACAGGCTCAGATGAACAGGGCCGTTTATGATGAGAGGTACCCAGAAGAACGCTACACACAGCAGTCCTTAACCCGCTTTCAGCTTCTTGTCTTATCGCCTTTTAGCAATTACATTTTCTTTGATTCATGTCTGCTTTGAGCCATTGCATTTTGTTGGATTCGCTGGCTCTACTTCTGGTTTGGAGTAATGATCAGATCACTTATATTGAGTTGTCATCAGTACGAAAGGGTCATGAGGTGTGTTGTAATTATGATATGCTTACATAGTGGGTTTTCTTTTCTGGCTGCAGGCCTCCAGGCAGTCTGGTGCCTACCTCTGTGGCAGAGGCCAGTCGTGCCATGGCAGGGGACACAACTTTGAGTGAAAATTACGCTTTTGCTGGCATGCACCACATATTTGACCAACATGTAGACTCTGCAGGTAAGTAAAACATTTGTTTAACCTATATATCTTTTCAATAATCAATTTGTATACATTAAGCTTCAACATTTATTTCAGTGACCCCCTCCTCTCCTTGTTCTTATAGTCCCACGGTTGCAGTTTGCCAATGATGACAAGCACCTCCTTGCTTGCTGCTCCCTGGATGGCACCCTGTCCATCATGACGTTGTCTCCCTCTCCTCCCAGTGTCAAGGTGACACTGAAAGGTCACGGCGGTCCTGTCACAGACTTTGCTTGGTCTCTGAGCAATGACATCATTGTGTCGACATCGCTGGATGGGACTCTGCGTATCTGGAACACGGGGGATGGCCGGTGCATCCGAGAAGTCAGAGACCCAGAATCCAGCGAGTTGCTTTGCTGCACCTTCCAGCCGATGAATAACAACCTTACTGTGGTAAGTTGTTTTTCTATTGTCCTGTACTACTTTCCTAGTGTGCAAGCAACTTACACAAGGGATTTGTACTCTGTTACATGACATTGAAAACACCTAAGCACCTAAAGGTATGCAATGCTTTTCCAATGTATAGACTTGACAAAAGCAATCGCTGGCAATCATCACTCATTAATTAATAGAAGTGTGTGGTGTCTGTATCTGGAGAGACCTTGCTCTTTGCCGGTATTTTTTCTTTCTTTTTTTTCATTTTGCTGAGTGCGGGACGTTTGAGGGTGTCAACAAAGAGCCTTTGGGCCCCATGTGGGTGTGTAACCCCCAACCAATAACCGCATTCTAAGACAGGATGAAGCTCTAGTGTCTCAGCTGTATTCAGTGAACACGTGGATGTAAAGGTTTTTAATGTGTAATGTGGGAGTCATAGGCAAAAACACGTTTGACGTCATTGTAGCGCCACCTGATGGTCCACATATGTAATATTTGGTAAGTCAGGTCAACTGCCCATTGTACGTCTACCCTGATAATTTAAAGTAAGTCACTTTAGTGGAAGTTGTTAATCCAAACGTGGGTCCCATAGGCCACGCCCACTTCAACCAATCAATACCCCACTGTAAGGGGCGCCTCAGGAGTGGCCCTAGATGGTACCCATACATTTTGTAAAAATTCAGATGAGAAATAAACTTAAACACAAAAGTGGTAAATGTCCTGGATCATTTTGTTTTTACTCAGGTTTTTTCACTGGCAAATACTTAAAATGAAAGCAGGATTGTGCGCAGCAGTGTCCATTTATGGCTCATTAAACAAAACATGAGGGAAATGTTCTTTTTTTTTTTTTTAACTGACAGTCAGTACCCATAACAAACAACAACATTATAAGAGGAAGAAAAGTGTTTTTCTGGTTTGAACAGGTTTAACAGGTCTATCTGTCAGAGTATCACTGAGCCCGAGTAGTGTTCTGTTGGATTACACAGTGTTAGACCTCCAAAGAAATATTATACATCCTCACTCCCAGTTCTGTGTTGCAGGTGGGAAACAGCAAGCACCACCTGCAGGTGGTGAACATCTCCACTGGGAAGAAGGTGAAGGGGGGCTCCAGTAAGCTGACAGGTCGCGTGCTGTCTCTTTCCTTTGATGCTCCAGGGAGGATCCTTTGGGCGGGTGATGACAGGGGGAGCATTTTTTCCTTCCTCTTTGACATGGCCACAGGTACACTCACAACATTTCCATTTGGCAGAGGGCAAAGTGTGCAGTGACTGAATCACAAATTACAGTTAATGTTTAAGTCATGCACTGAATGCTGACTCTGGTTGAGAGGATTTATGTGTGTGTGTGTGTGTCCCCACAGGCAAGCTGACCAAAGCCAAGCGTCTGGTGGTGAGTGAAGGCAGCTCCATCTGCAGCATCTCTGCCCGGTCCTGGATTAGCCGAGAGGCTAGAGACCCCTCCCTGCTGATCAACGCCTGTGTCAATAAGCTGCTGTTGTACAGGTGAGGCTGGAAGGGCACGTCGCTGTATATTAACCAACAGTTTTGTCTAGGGATGCAGCGATTTAACCAGTTTCACCATTAACCACGCTTTAAAACGTCACTGTTAATTAGTTGCAAAGGCTCTGCTACACCAAGTGTTAACTGACTGCGCGTAATTTGTAGTAGAGTGTGTAGTTCTTATTAAACCTTCACATTATAGACGCCGGTCATAGCAAGTTCTTGACTGTCAGAGCAATGTACAATGGTGTCCTGGGTTGGGATAATGCTGTAAATTCTGAATGGTACATCAAGTAAGCAAACACCAGGAAAACGCAGAGCAGAACCAGACCCTGAACCACCAGCCCCAGACCTCATGACAGCTGCATCCGGAACGTGGAATTAAACCCAAGTTGGTAAGCTTGCCGGGGACTTTATTGTTCAACGTTGTTGTTAATTGCAAGTTTGTTAACGTTACCAGACAGCTAGCGTTAGCCTGTGTTCATGTTAACGGTAGATTTTCAGTTGCCTTTACAGTGGTACACAACGCTTAGGGCTGAACTAATTATTTGATTATTTTTGAGCTCTTTATCTGCTGTATTATTCACAAAGTCAACCCAATATTATATAAATTAAACAAACAGTTATTTTCAGGCCTGTATGATATTGTACTGATTAAATTTGGTTTATATGACTGACATTTATGTATAAACTACTTCAATCACAGTGACTTGTTGAACGTCTCGTAAATATGTAATATTTACCATGTCAACATAAAGCACTGACGGATAAGCCTGGTGTAAACCTAATTAAGTCAGTAACAAATAGTACTAGTAGTAGTAGTAGTAGATTGATTTATTTGATTTAGGACAATGCACATTAATGAACTTTTCTGTAAATGTAATTTTCAACTGTAGTCCTAGCACGCATGTCTTCATGGTGGGAGGAAACCCACACAAACACAGGGAGAATGCCATGCAAACTCCCCACAGAAGGGACCGGAACAACCTGAATTTGAATCCAGGACCTTGTTGCTGTGAGGCAGAAGTACTAACCACTGCGCCACTGCTGCCTAATCTCACAAACTAAAGTGCCGATCGCAGAAATGTACTTTTTACCGGAAAGTCTTTAAATATGTATACGTGCACAATGGATAAGCCATAGCGATCCTACAGGGAGGAAAATGAGTATTTGAACTCCCCTGCTATTTTGCAAGTTCTCCCACTTAGAAACCATGGAGGGGTCTGAAATTGTCATCGTTGGTGCATGTCCACTGTGAGAGACATAGTCAAAAAAAAAAAAAGTTTCCTAAACTCAACTTTACTAAAAGCCAACCCCATTATTCTTTTCCTATACGCGCCTGCACGTCATATTTTTTTAAACCCGACCGTCTTTCTTGTCGCGAGAACACGCCGAGTGGCGTGTTTGTTTACACCCGCTGTGTACAGTGTAGACATACACGTGGATAGCTCAAAATGCGTACAGTTAACAAGCCACTTGGCTTAAGAAAGTCAGCGTGTAAGTTTACTCAAAGTCGTGATGTCATGTCGAATAAATAGCACATTAAAAAGGTAATGTGAATTTATACCTTAGTTGTGTTGTGATGTTAATCAATGCATCGAGAAACTGAGATTATTCGTCAGACTATCATTGTACCAGCAAAATCTATAATCGTTGCATCCCTAGTTTTGTCTCTGCTGTGCTGAGATATGATGTAAAGCCATCTTCCTTGGTGTAGCATGTCTGTGAATATGTGATGACATTGTTGGCAGGGTGGTGGACAATGATGGTACTCTACAGCTGAAGAGGAGCTTCCCTATCCAGCATGGGTCCCAGCACGTTCACAGCATCTTCTGCCCCCTTATGTCTTTCAGACAGGGGGCCTGTGTGGGTAAGAAGTCTCTCTCTCTTCCTGCTGTGAAATTAGAATAGAAACTTAGGCACAGTTCATTATATGCTACAGGCTATATAGTGTGAAAAAGATATGCTTTTGGATTAAAAGAAAAACCCAAATAGCAACCTGTTTAGCAAATAACCTACCTTTTTGTTAGCTGTATTTCTGAGTGATTTATATTGTTATATATTGCGTTGTAGAAGCATTCGTCTACCAAAAGGTTGTAGAATTACAGTATATAATCAATTGTTTAAAGTTATGCAGCACGCTGTTTCTGTAATATTTAACACCGCTGTACCTCAGAGCCTCACTTTTTTTTTAATCAATCAACAGTTCATTTCATTCAAGGCTCGTCAGTGTTTAAATTATCAGGTTTGTGGCCCGAATTACCAGAAGCGTCTCACTCAATAATATACCATTGAGAATCTTCCTTCCAGCCACTGAGGTTTTGCAACATGGTTGCTTACATTCTTTCAATAAAGACATGAACTTGCAGAGAAGTGGCCTCATCTGGATCTCTGGAGTGTTGCTAGAAATTCAAATGAAAGAAGAATTGTTAAGATTGTTTAGGAGCAGTGTCAACTTTTAAGATACCCATTTTTCAATCAAAAATGAATTGTTATATTGTTATGTGTATAAGCCATTCATCATTTATTTATCTTGTTGTCCTTGTATTTTCTCTCCACCCTTTCAACCTCTTGACCTTCTGATTCTCCCTCCCGACACAGTGACTGGCAGCGAGGATGCCTGTGTCTACTTCTTCGACGTTGAGCGCAATACCAAGGCAATAGTGAACAAGTTACAGGGTCACGGGGGACCGGTGCTGGATGTCAGCTTCAACTGTGACGAGAGTTTACTGGCATCCGCCGATTCCACCGGCATGGTCATCATCTGGAGGCGGGAGCAGAAGTGACTGATCCACCAACGCTTCCATCCACTCCATGCAAACGGCGCTGCCGCTCCATAACCGTCCAATAACAGTCTGTAGATTTTCACTGGAATGTAACAGGCAGCATTACATGTTTAATGTAAGTGCAATCAGATAGAACTGTGTGTATGTGTGATGATAGGACTGAATACATGTAAAGATACAACGTAATCAGAGAAAACAGGTCCAACTCTTTGTATCACACTGACAGTCCCTGTGGCATAGATCTAGTTCACTATTTATGTAACTGTTAACTCAAGCAGTGTAATCAAGTGTAACTTGCTTTCAGTTTGGCAATTGCCTGTTTGCATTTGAGACCATATGCATGACATTGAACTCTCTGTGTGTGTGTGTGTGTGTGTGTGTGTGTGTGAGATATAATTTATTTAATGCACATACAGAATAAACTACTGTAGCTGTCAGCAGTCTTTGTTTGGGGTGTTTTTTTACTAAATATGTTTGAAACGAAAGATTTTGAAAGATGAGAGCAAAATTGTCCAACAAACCTCATGCACTGAATTCAAGCCCCAGTACACTGTAAAAACAGTAAAGCATGGTGGTGCAAAATCATGATATGGGGATGTTTCTCATACTGTGGTGTTGGGCCTATTTACCGCATACCAGGGATCATGGATCAGTTTCATTGGATAAAAATACTAGAGGTCATGTTACCTTATGCTGAAGAGGAAATGCCTTTGAAATAGGTCTTTCACCAAGACAATGACCCAAAACACACCAGTGAGCGAGGAAAGTCTTGGTTCCAGATGAAGATTGATGTTATGGAGTGGCCAGCCCAGTCCCCGGACCTTAGTCCCATAGAAAACGTGTGGGGTGACATCATAAATGTCGTTTCTGAGGAATTGTGGAATGTAGTTCAATGGTCCTGGGCTGAAATACCCTTGAGACATTTTTCAGTTTATACAGTAAATGTTTGAGTTTGTCCTGGAAAATTCAAATACTGCTATATTGGTCATGTTTTGATTAGGAATTGAATATGCAGTGTTCCCAAATGCATTGGTACTAGGCCATTCTAAGGATTTAGAGCATTATCCACTTTTTTAAACACACTGCTATTATTCAGGACACGACTGTACTGTTGCATTCAAAGCTGGGCGATTGATCTGTAATTTTGTGTTTTGAGAGAAGATATGGACATTTTGGTTTTGAGACTGAAAGTATATGGTCTTCAAGGTTCAGTAATATTTGACATTTTCAGTGTGCTACTGCTACTGTGTCTACTTGGACATTTTTTCATGCTTTAATGCTCAAAACATTATTTTTCCTCATTCTGTCCGTCTGAAGATACATGTACTCATCCTCTGTCTTAGACGCTTTATTTTAGCACCAGTCTCTTCCCTGAAAGAGAGTTCTGCTCTGATTGGTCAGTGTTTCAGGGTCTTCTGCATCTGCGTTCCAGAGAATGACTGTAGCAGTTTTTTCTACCTCTTTATATAGTATCTATAGTATAGTTGTGATGTCACAAACCGTATCAAAGTCTTGACGGCTCGTTTAAAGGCCCTGTTTCTGAATACGGCCGTGTGCATTTCTCTGTGGATTGAGCGTTTTGATACTTTTACAGTATTTGTATGACACTTCAATGAAAGAAATACATGGAAATCTCACTTTTTACAATATAGGACTTTAAATCCCCCCACCAGTAAAAACCTGTAATGTCCTCACACTGTCAATATTGATGTTTTAGGTCAAATATATCAGAATACAAGCTGTAGTTAGCTGCAGGTACACTGTACAGTAAATATCAATATTGCAACCTTTTTGGACCGTGATCCCTTAAAATAAAGTAATGTCAACCTGTGGCCACTCATGGTCTTAGAATCAAGACGTTCAACCATGGAGTGAGTTTTAATTTTCTGACATTGTTTCATTTGAATGATTTTTAGAGGCAGAAGAAGTCAAAGTATCAGGTATTGGAAATATACATGATTTTGTTTAGCAGAAGGGTCTGGGTGTCCCCTCAAATACTTGAAACCCTTTGACGGATCCTGAATTCCAGTTCAGGAACCACTGATGGATCACACATTGAAGCTCCTTCACATGTAGACATTTCAGTTTTCTAGCCCCAGGTCAGCTCTAAATATTAGACATTACTATTGTGTTGTCAGACTCACGTATCATGAAAATCTACGCACGTAGTGAACTTAAAATTGGTGGAAACAGGGTGGAAAAAAAGTCACCGGTGTGCATGGGAATCAGTCATTTCAGTTAAAACACATTATGTACAGTGTGATTAATGAACAAATGCAGCGCCTTCAGACTTGAGATTGTTTTCCTCTCAAGGTTGGTGCTGGTGAAGCATTGTGACGTCTAAATGTGGCTGTGTGGGTGTGAAGCACAATGAATGGTTGCTGTCTTGGAAGGTCAGAACGAGGCTTTGTTTCAAACAAGCAGGAAAGGTGCTAATAATGATTTAAAAAAAGGATATCTATCCAAGAGCAACACACAACCTCTGCTCCGGTGAACCCGAGTGCCCTAATGCAACAACCCTGCATCCTCCGAACAGTCAGTAGGCGAGGATCACGAGGAGTATGATGGCCTTTGTTGGAAAGATAGAAATAAGCGCTTCAGATGAATCTTCAACATCAGTTCTGGTGAGGCAGAGGCATGGTCGGATACAACCTGGACTATTTAGCAGACGTTCTCACAGTTGATGCTGTTCAGTATGGAAACATCTTTTTCATCAGCCACAGTCTAGGCGCGCAAATAAAGACAATGAAAATCATCCCTCATTCAGAATCAGGATATACAGTAGGCTAATTGTTCATGAAGAGAATACACAATCATACGATGGCTGGATTTCAATCAGGCTCTAATAAATGGATTACATTATCCCCCCACTTCCCGTTTTATTTTATAATGTAAGAAGCATAAGCGGTGGTTGGTTGCATAATGTTTGCTATACACGTGGAATCTGTGTGAGATATTCAGAAGTATTTATGTGATTTATGTTCCTTATCATGCAGAGTAGTCAACCCTTAACAATAACATTGAAAATACCTTCTATTATCGGCACTAGTGGTTCTTCTTGTAGAGTGGAATCCAGATACTCTTTAAAAATCAACTTGTATTCATCCAGATATTGTACCACATGCATATGTTTGAGATTTAAAGAATGAAATGTTTTTTTTTGGTCTATTGAGCGAATGGATACCGCCTTAAACCCATTTCTCGCTTTACACTAAAGATTCCACCGCTGCTGCTTGAAAAGCCTGGTGCAGAGGAGCAGTTCTTTTTAATGACACTACTTTTCAGTTGCAGTGTCTGTTTGTGTTGCATCCAAATTTCTTTGTTGAGTTATATTGTGTGGTAAAAAATAAATGTCACGGATTTGATGAAGCATCCATATTAAATGCTAGTTTTAAGTAAATGTTAACCTTAACTAGGTTAATGTTTGAGTCCTCACTGTTTAACACATTTGAAAGACATCGTAATATATCTGTTTTTGCTTTATAGTTTAAAACAAGACTAGGTAACTTTATTAAAGTAGAAATTAGAGATTTCTTTCACAAATTAAAAGTTGAATTCATTAGGAGTAAATACAATACAGTCAGAGGTGTTGCTGCTACAGCCTCTTATGGTCTGGTATGATGATCAGTAGTTTATGGTTTCTAATGTTAGTGATCTTTAGATTGCTGTGTGACACTACTTAATCATGTTCTTGACTTTAAGACTCTGCTCTGTTGGAGTTACATTTGCTATTCTGCTGAACATTTCATTTGTAGCCATGGTAAGCAAAACTTACATCATCACACTTTTTTATTGCAGAAAGGTGCATACAGTGGCTTGCATAAGTTGACCCACCCATGCTGAATTTGATTGAAATGAGGAAGAAAAAATATATCTTTTGGAAATTAATCCTAATGCCTTAATTCAAAAACTTTAGGAAAATCCAACCTTTTAAGGAGACCAATTTTCTTTGTGAATGAATAATGTATCATAAATAAATAAATGTTCTTCCTTAAAATACAGGGGGCATAGGTATACACATCCCTATGTTAAAATACAGGGGGCATAAGTATACACCCCCCTATGTTAA
>NC_048413.1:1676466-1696724 GCF_013103735.1 Etheostoma cragini | reverse complement strand
ACAGGGGCATAAGTATACACCCCCCTATGTTAAAATACAGGAGGCATAGGTAAACACCCCCCTATGTTAAAATACAGGAGGCATAGGTAAACACCCCCCTATGTTAAATTACCATAGAGGCAGGCAGATTTTCATTATTATTATTATTTTTTTTTATTTCATGGATCAATATACTATGCATCCTGACAAAGTTCCCTTGGCCTTTGGAATTTAAATACCCTCCCCCCCCCCACTTCATCACATACACTTCACCATACATAGAAATAGGCATGGGGAACTTTCCATAAAATCATCTCTCAACGCAAATCAAACTAGCCATTACGCTTACTGAAATAACACCATGCCAATCACATGGTGAAGGGTATGTAATGATATGTGTGTTTTTTTAAATTCCAAAGGCCAAGGGAACTTTATTAAGAACCTTACTTGTTAGATTCAACCACCTTGTATAGTCCTTTGCGTATTTATACACCTGTCTCCACAGGTTTGAAAGATTGGTACTTCCATAAGAAATCACAAGCCATTTTGACTCTTTGTTGGTCAATGTTCAGTAGAGAGCAAACTGTCAAGAAAACTTTTCATTTCATGCAGTTAAGGGTACAAATCTAGACTAATAATAATACAGAAATGCGAACTGAAATGCATGTACGGCTGTAACAACATGCGATATAAAACCAAAAGCAGGCTGAAAGTGTGTCACTGTCGAAGCCTCCCGGATGGGGGGACTGAGACTCCGTTTCCTGTGCTTTCTTTTGGAAGACCGGCTGCCTAATTTATCCTACCATCTTACCAGCTAATGAATTAGCCTGAGTTAAACGCAGGCTATGCGTAAACAGAAGGTAGTGGCTTGTGTCTGGGGCATGTGCCAGTGTTTGGCCCTCCCCCACATTTGGTGAGTGTTGATTTCGGACCCTGCACAGTACTGGGAAACAGTAGCCATTTAATTCACTTTATAAATGTAAGAGAACATGTTTGAAGAACAACTTTCAAGATTCTCAAATCATCTCCACAATAGAGTTTGGCTGATTTCCAACACTAGGCTATTTTGTTACAAGAAACACAGAAGTGTTATAGCTTTGGCTATTTAGTCCTCTATTTCATTACTAGTAGCATAGTTAATATTGTTCTTTGGTGTTCGGTTTATACAGGTTTTTGAAATTGTATAATTTCCTCAAAATCCCCCCCCTTGAGGTTTGTATTGAACCGTGGGTCAAATATCGTGATATGAACCGAGTCATGCGTTTGTCGTATCGCTACAGCCCTGATAGGATGTCATTTGTACTGTCAGGGGGTCTATTTCCTGTTAAGTGATCCGGCAATGTCAATCATCCAGGCAGGCCATATCTCAGAATGCATCAAAAGTAGAGTCTTTATTGATGAGTGGGCAAAAGAACCACCTCAGTTAAACTGTACAGTTACAGAATATCATCTCGCGAAGGAATGCCAGACATAAAAATGATGGACTTCCCGTTTTACTTCGTCTTCCCATATCAACATCTGTACAAGTTGTAATCCCCAGTCTTGAATCTATGAAATGCAGTGGAATGCATGCTAATACAGTATGCTGTGCAAGGGTCCACATTTAGAAAATTGACTGCACAAATATATCTATGCCTAACATACTGTAGGTCTGACATTTGTATTACATGAATCTTAATTTGGAAAGACAACGTTGTGTACTCTAAGCCGGTTTCCACTCACCAAACATCTCTGTGGTCCAGCCTGAAGACGTTTGGATTTTGAACTTCCTGTGATCCAGGACACTCAAATGGGGACATTAATGTTGGGAGGGAATTATAAGAGAGCCTGGTAACATTCGAGGTAACAGTACTTTAAAAACATTCCCAAGACCATCATCTGCAAATGTTCATTTGCTAATGATTTTTTAAAACGACGTAATTTACATCATCTTTCAAGTCTTTAAATCCTTTGGCTTGTTTACATTGCACAAGTGTTGTTTTCTAATTATTATTTGACCGTCTTTTTTCTATAATCCATCTGTACTTAACATTTTAAACAAATCCGACTACATGTTCAGTCTAGGAAATCCATTTAAAGGCTATATTTTCATCCAAAGCATGATATGAAGACTCCAAGATGAGGCTGCTTTCATATTGACTCAATATTACTGGAACCTATTCTATCATCATTATTTCTCTCGTCTTTCTCCCTCCTCTCCTCTCAGCTCTGTCTGCTGCTTCTTCTCTCTCTCTCTCTCTCTCTCTCTCACACACACACACACACACCACAAACACACATGAATTCTATATAAAAACACACAAGCAGGAATATACATTCCTGTACAGTCTGTACAATATGAAATCAAGTCATATTTCAAAATAGTGTCATCTGCTTAACATGTATAGCTTACAAATGAAGGAAAACAGGCATTTTTTTTTATGATACAAAGAAACCTGACACGCCCTAAATCAAGTCCAAAAAATCAAGCATGTTAGGGGCTTCTCGGGTTCACAACAGCTATTTAAATCTATCCAAGGTTATTGGGTCCATTCGATATTCTGCAGTCTTCTTTGAATTACATGAAAAGGCGTCCGGGGTGGTCTATCAATCCATTCAGACCCTTTAAGTTCCTTGATGTGTTTCAGAGTTAGTGACGCTCTGATCAACACTTTCTTTTCACATTCCGCGGCACATTTCTTCAAGGATTTCAACCCTCTTTGTGTCTGTTTTGTGCCTCATGTGACACAGAAACTCATTCTCAGTTAAAAGCTCTGGGGCGTGTCCCATTGAAATAAGGCAACATTATTTTAAAATGGCATCTGTCACACTTAGTTGGAGTGGTGATAGTTGTGATCTTTCCTATTTATTAATCATACAGTACATCATCAGAAATACAAACCATTAAAGTGTTACCAGGGCTTTACTGCCCTGTTACCAGGGCGTTTCCTCTGCACCTGACACATGTATTCAAATAACATTCTTAATAAGCCTATGCCTGCATTTGTTGGCAAAGAATTGATTTTGTTGTGCAAAACAACAAAACGGACACGTAACCAAGGTGCGTTACATCCCTTCTACTCTCGAAATTCTCCCTTTAAAACATATAACATTCCCTTCATTAAGCTCCTATATCTTATCACATGATGCAGTAGGCCTCGTCCTGGGGAAGGTGTTGTTTAGTCCTCCAGTAATTGGGCAGGTGAGCTCTCAGCACTTTCCTCAGGTCCTCGTTGAGCAGGAAACAGAAGATGGGGTTGACTCCGGCTTGGGCGAAGCTCATCCAGACAGTGATGGAGAGGTACCTGTGAGGAATGCTGCAGGACTTGACAAACACCCTCCAGAAGCATGCCACGATGTAAGGAGCCCAGAGGACCAGGAAGAGCAGGGTGATGGTGTAGAACATCCTGCCCAGCCTCCTCTCTGACCTCACCTCTTCCATCCCGAGCAGCCGCCGGTGTTGATTGTGTAAATTTTGCCTGATGCCCAACAGGGTGGGTGGCATGGGGCCACGACCGAACCCTGCAATCCAGTTAGCTGCAGCCTGACCCGTGGCCCCAGGACCGTGGAAGGTCCAATTCTGGCTGATCGCCGGCACGAGCTGGACCGGTTTCATCTTGCGGTGACGGTACTCAAACAGCAGCAGCTTGGCGTAGAAGCCGTGCGTGGCCAGGACCACCACAGCCAGCATGAGCATGAAGCCCAGGGTGTCGTTGGTCTTCAGGTAGCGGTGTTCGAAAATGCACTGATCCTCATCACGGATGAACTTGTATGTCCCCACATCGAAGACAGGTGGGAACGCCATGGCAACGGCCAGAGTCCACACCATGCAAATGATGGCGGCGCAGGTCCAGATGGTCATGCGCTTGGCGTAGAACCGGTGGTGGGCGATGGCAAGGTAGCGGGTGACAGCCACGCAAAACAGCATGAAGGCAGCGTGAAAACAAAACAGCACCGCCATAAAAGCCACAACTTTACAACTCAAGGCACTGTAAGTCCAGGCCGAGCTGTTGTGGACGGAAACCAGCACGAAGGGGAAGCAGGCGGCCGAGCGGACTGCATCTGCCAGGCACAGGTCCAGGAGAAAGAAGTAGGAGGCCTTGTGAAGTGTCCTGTCTCGCAGGACCAGCAGGGAGACCAAGAGGTTGCCGACGAGGCTCACACAGATGATCAAACCCAAGAAGACCAGCTTAAAGTAGGCAGACACATCCGTGGCAGAGATTCCTCCACCGTTGCCGCTGCCGTCACCACCGCCGCTGCTGCTGCTGCTGCGGCCACCTCTTGCCATTCCACTCTGCGAAGCCAGCACAGCCAACAAACTGCCAGGGCCATCGATGGCAAAGCTCTGGTTAGCCATTCTGTTACCTTCCACGAGAGCCCGCCTGGTTCGGCCCGGCCCTTTTATAAAAACTACTGATCCTCCTACAGCCGTCGTCTCCCACGGCTCCCTCGTCTTTACAAGGAGAGGCCGTAAGGATCTTTTCTACATGACAGATTCATCTTGCCTCTTTGTCCACAAGCTCACCACCTGTGAACAGAGACACATTTTGAGGAATGAAAAACAAGATGTCTGACTTGCCGGTTAGGTCTGAAACAGTCCACTAAGAGCAAAGCAAACGTACATTTAGCAGTATGGATATAGAAGTGCTGTGTTGGGCAACACAGTGGAAATCTTTGCCTTCCCGTTTCTCTAAGGCTGGGATCAGATCAGCAGCTCTACAGCATGCCAGCTCCTTGGCTCTCTCGGTAATTACCTTGCCCGTTGCTAAGATACACCAGCTCACATACTTTGTGCAAGTGTGGGTGTTTGAGTGAATGCATGGGGGTGTACAGCAGGATGGAGCGGGCACAGTACAACCAACACTGGGCATGTCCAACAAACAGAGATCTTGTAAATGAGCAAAGAACATGTAATGCTTTCTCTGGTGCTCTGTGCGTGTGGTTGTGCGTGACACCCAGTTAAAGAGCAGCGGGTGTAATCTTTACCATTCACAGCACTTAACAAATGGGAGAATATAATGGCAGAGCGGGCAGCCATTTGTTGTAGTTTTTTAAGCATAGGCCTACGTGTGTGAATGGCACTCAACAGTTATCATCGTGGTTATCACGGTCAGGCCTCAGTGTTTTAGCAAAGATCCTACAGTCAGCCTTGTTTAAAGAAGACATGATGAAAAACATGAAAATTCAATACAATTTTTTTTTTTTAAGATGCAGCCTCTTCTAAAAAGTCGTGTATAGGCGAACAGTGATATAATAAAACATAGCTGTGCTTGTCTGGGTGGGCCTTGCCTATGTAGGCCATAAAACACAATATGATCTGCAGGAAGTGGGGGCCTATGTTCATCCACACACAACAGCCCTCTGCCACCTTGACAAATACCATCTCACCTGATTAGATGGCTGCCATGTCAGCTTGGCCTGACAATGGCTTGAGTGAAAAACAGATGAACAGGTGTCAAAATCACCTCTGTTGTGTGTGTGTGTGTGTGTGTGCGTGAGAGAGGAAGAGAGAAAGAGAGAAAGAGAGAGAGAGAGATGATAACCTACCTTTCATCCCCTCATCTTCTTTTGGATCTGTTCTTCTCTCAAGGCAAAAACCAGAAAACGATCCCAGTCGCTTTGTTTCACTGTTTGTTGAATCGAGAGAAAAACACATCATAAAGCCTCATGCTCGTGCTGTGCTCTCGGGCTCAAACAACACCTGTTATGCATAAATCCATCGCGAGGAAATGGAATTCAGCAACATATAGCCAAAAAAACATAAGACGGCGGAGGCTATATCCAACAACAAAAAAATTATCAACAGCTGATCAAGCAATCCAGGGTGAGGACTCTGGCACATTTAAGAGATATGCAGAAAACCGCCACCCTGTTACAGTCTCATACAGAGGGATGTGTTCATTTGTGTCTGAAAATCATCGGAGAAAACAGATTTGATGTTGCACCACGTCGAAGATAGATTTCCACAAGGCTAGAAACAGACGCGATGAAAAACCATAATCTGGTTCTGTTCACATATATCCAAATGATGTCAGATTGTCAATGCTTACAATAACCCACCCACAAACGGTAGATAGAGGGGGGGAAAAGAGATCGCGCATCCCCTAAATGAATCGTCTTGGCATGTATATTGGCTGGTGGCACCAGAGCAATTAGTCCACACAGACAACAGCCTCGATCCGTCTCTCTGTCCCATCTTTCAGTCCAAACGGGCGATGGATTTACCCTGAACTCTTAATATGCAGTATTTGTGTTGCGGTCCAGTAAAGGTGGACTACATTTTAAAAGTCCACAATGGGAAAAAAAAAAAAGGAGAAAAAAAAAAACGCCTGCGTGACAGAACAAATGCATTTCTGACAAATCCAACGATGTCACGGTGGGATTCACGTCGCCGAACGCTGTCGATGTCACGATTTGGAAAAAGAAAAAGAAAAACAACGCGGCTGGATTAGGCGAATTATTCCTGAATAATCCCAATTATGGCTGCTTGCAAGGAGGCAGCTCGCACATTCGCGGAAACCGTCGGTTATATTCGGAGAGAGAGCGAGAGAGAGAGAGAGGGAGAGAGAGAGAGAGAGAGAGAGAGAGAGAGAGAGAGAGAGAGAGAGGGAGAGAGGCGGATCTGTGCAGTATTGTGAGCTGGAGAAGTAATGTTGTGTTCTGACCGTCTCTCTCATCTATGACGCTGTCTGTCTGTCTGTCTGTGTGTCCGTGTGTCTCTGTCTGTCTCTGTCTGTCTGTCTGTGTGTGTGTGTGTGTGTCTGTCTGTGTGTCTCTGTTTATCTGTCTGTCTGTGTGTGTGTGTGTGTGTGTCTGTCTGTCTGTCTGTCTGTGTGTCTGTGTGTCTCTGTCTGTCTGTCTGTCTGTGTGTGTGTGTGTCTGTCTGTGTGTCTCTGTTTGTCTATCTTTCTGTCTGTGTGTGTGTGTGTCTGTCTGTGTGTCTCTGTTTGTCTATCTTTCTGTCTGTGTGTCTGTCCGTCTATCTGTCTGTCTGTGTGTCTCTGTCTGTCTATCTGTCTATCTATCTATCTATCTATCTATCTGTCTGTCTGTCTGTGTGTCTCTGTCTGTCTGTCTGTCTGTCTGTCTATCTATCTGTCCATCTGTCTGACTGTCTGTGTGTCTCTGTCTGTCTGTCTATCTATCTATCTGTCTGTCTGTGTGTCTGTCCGTCTATCTGTCTGTCTGTGTGTCTCTGTCTGTCTTTCTGTCTGTAAAAACTGTCTTTCATTGGTCTCATGCTGTCCTCGGACACACACTGGGCTGACTGGACCCACAATGGTACTCACAGAACTGACAGGGCAGCAGCAAGGGATTGTGGGTTCTCTGGAGGAATATTGGGCCTCCTTTCCTAAAAGAATACAGTAATAAAACTCAAATGTACTTTATGTTTTCATTTTCTATTTCTGCTTTCTGTTTGAATGTTTTTACATTTAGACATTTGTGCACTGTTAAAGCAGTCTTGTTTTAATTCTGATAGCTCCATGTGACCTACATAAACAAACCAGACCACCGACGAGAAGATAGGCTTCGTCTTGATCCTTGTCCCGGGTCCGATTCCTGGTGAAATCAGACGAGACGTTTCCCGGCACGCAGACCAGAAGAGCCTATTGTTCTATTTTCCTGGGCAAAGTTTCACAGTGTTAGCCGTGAGTTTAAAGGAAGCAGGAGGAGCTTTTTCCTCAAAATTGTATTTTTGACGTTATGTTTGGTGGTTTTAGTGAACCCTAGGGTAGGATCAGGAAAAAGAAAAGAAAACTTAATTTACTGAATAACAAAACAAGCTATTAGGATAAGCTTGGAGGACGGGTGAAAACACAAGTCAACCAATCGTTCAACAAGTGAGAGACGGGAATTTGCTTTTGTCCACAGGGGCCCCCAAAATCAACACAAAATGGATATAAATATCTCGTAGTGGCTTTAATTTCTTTCTTGTAAATGCTCACATTGTAACTGGTGACTCGCATGTTGATCATTTTTTATTTAGCACAAAGCACGTCTGTGGCTGAGTACAGGCTTAGCCACCATGTAGCTGTAGATGTCTTCTTTTTTTTTTTTTACTTCTAGGTATATACAAGGCATTTTGGGTATAACGGTTTGTCTGATAAGTTTTGGTTTTAAAGTGAATGTTTTCTGGCATTATTGAATAATGAAAGTGGAATAATATTAACTTCAGATTGTGTAGAGTTGTGATGGCTTGGGGGATGGCCTAAACCGAACAAAACAAATGGAATTTGTGCTAAACGATGGCTGTGATAAATGACATGAAGCCTTTAAACATCGAAGGACCATGGCTGCTTATTCCTTTGAATCCTATGACATGTTGCTTTTATTCTGTCAGAGACATTAATTAAGTAAAAGCTTTTTTTAAACAGTTTCTTGTGATGACATAACTCCATTAGAACAAACTAAACTGAGTGAAAAGAGTGAGAAAATGCCCCCTTAAATGGCTTTTTGGTAATATTCACAACACTCGCAGAACCTCTTTTGAAATCACTGGCGTATAGCTTAAAAAGGCATTCTGCCGTAGAACTCCCACTGATTATCCTCCTTGGGTCAGTTAGAAGTCTGCTTCCATTTTTAATCCATTCCACACTCGAGCTATGTGACCATCACACAAATGAATCACTCCCCCCCACCCCCAGCCCCCAGCCCCCAGCCCCCTTTTCCCTGCACAAGTCTATGAAATGCAAGTGTGCTCTAATTATTAATTTCGTTTTAAGGCCAAATACATAATCCACATAATCCATACCTGACATCCAAGGCCGGTTGTGGGTTTGAAGTGAATACATTAATACGGGAGATTAATTGGACAGGAAAGCACTGAAGTAGTTTATACAACTCTTAAAAGAGACACTGCAGGTTAATAGGGAAATAGTTTAACTGCTACTCTATATATTAGGGGTGTGTGTGTGTGTGTGGAGGGGAATTGATACAGCATAGTATTGATTTTTTTGCGATATTTTCCGTGGCAATACTGTATTGATACACAGGCGCCATGTATCGATCTATCATTATATATAGAGTGTGTTGGTCCGTTTGTCTGCTTGACAATCTCATTCTGCAGCAAAAAACAGATGTTAACAAGTTGGGGACATAATTTGAAAAATTGGAAGTTGGAAAAAAGGTAATACATTGCAATATATGGCAATATGTTTAAAATCGCAATAATATTGTATCATGAGCTATGTATCGTGATTATGTCATATTGTGATTCCCACCCCTACTGTTTATATCACCACTAAACTTTCTCTATTAATTACTTACATTACGCTTTCTTAAATGTTATGTTAAAATATGAATATTAGGCAATTTGCTTGTTAAATATGCGCTGATGTAATATTTATTGAACATTGGATAACGCCAGGTTCAAAATGATTATTTCATGTTGTTGACATATTAAAATCAAAGGTTTTGCACAGGGAGTTTTAGATATCTCTTCTTATCACTAAATATATCAGTAAATACTGTCAACAGGCATAACAAAAATCTATATTTGCAATGTTTTTAGTTATACAATGTTACATAAATCAGGCTGTGAGTGATATCTGAACTACTCCTGTGGAAAAACCTCTGACGATTGATAGGAATGGAACTGAAGTGGAGAAAAATGAATTTTGGGGGAAAAAACGGCTTTAAAAATGTATGTCATTGTAAAATGATGACATTTTGAAGACATGTACAGGTGAATGGGGGAAATTATTTCAACCAGCAGATCCCAGCATGAAACTTTCCCAGTTGATAGCATAGATTAAGACAATCACGTCTGTTTTTACAAGTTATTTTGACATTTTTCCATGTTTAAATGTGCAAATGAAACCTTATCTAATGTTTTTTTCTTCTTTTTAAGATCATTTTTTCAGGTATTTTTAGGCCTTTATTTCCATAGGACAGATGAAGACATGGGCAAGAGAGCGAGGGAATGCCATGCAGCAGAGGGCCGCAGCTGCTACGTCTCTAATGTAAACCTTTTGGTAAATTTAGGAGATATTTACAGGCAGAAATATACAAAGTGTAGTTAAATAAACATCCAAATGTGTATTTTGGATGTTTTATTCCTCCACTAATCTGAAAGAACTAATAGCAAGAAAGACTAGCACCAAAACTCAAAACTGAAAAATAATGCTTTTACCTTTAGTCCGACATCAGCCCATCATGAATATAATCCGAAATAGTCCGTGACATGTCATCATGTAGCATCTGAGGCGTATCCCTGAGCTTTAACACACTGATCTCAGCTTACAATGATCAGTGTGCTCTATACTAATGACACCATGACTTCAGTGCAATGCATGACCTTTGGCTCCCATCTGCAGCTCATGTTGCCGTGTGTGTATTTCCACTTCAAGCAAAGCTGAATGCATGCCTGAAACAGCGGCACTAAAGGCTCTGATGTTACTTTCGTCCAGTCTCTCTTTTGCACTGCAGTGTCATTACTCTGCATAAAACTATCATGCACACATTCAATATTCAGGATGAAATTGTTGAAATTGGGTTTCACACATCCAATAGTCAATGAGAGATCAAATTCTAAGCTCATAAATAAAAGTACGTTAAAATTACGCTAAAATAAGCACTTAACGATAAATAACTAAGATCGTGCTAAAACAGAATCTCATTAGTAGTTTTAAATATTTTAAAGGAACAGTCTCTTACTTGTTTTTTTAAGTTTTTTAAAGAGAGGAGGAAAGGACAAAGTGACAAATAAAGACAAATATTGGGACAGGATGTAGGACCGTGTTTAATGGCAATACACTGCAAAAACTTTCATCACTTCAAACAAGTCAATCAGTGCTTCAGTCTGTGCGTGAGGTTAAAGTAGTGCTGTGATATGTCATGTTGTGCAACAACAGCAAAATGGGTTTATTAGCAAGAATCAACAGGAAGAGTTACCAAAATGCAGAGTGCAATAGTGAGGACGCTGGTGATCTCTAATGGTAAATATGACTGGACAGTGTTCCACGTTTGTCCCTCAAGCAGCATCCACAGGTCCTCTTTTATAGGCATTAGGGCAAAAATAAATCACATAACACACGTTTTGCTTTTCGCATTTTGTAAACACAATTCCATTTGTATAACTTTAATGTCCCAGTTTGGTAATGGTTCATGGCAGTGTGGTTAGACTACAACCTTAGCTGCGTTCACAACAATAGAACAAAAAACAAGTGTATTTTAGGACTGATTGAATACATCCAAATATAACACCACAAACACTGTACCCACGTGACAAGAAACAAGTCATTACAGACCACTTACAAAACATTTCGGACAATATACTGTCATCTAGTATTGGAGTGATCATAATGTTGTTGTAGAAATGGGGACTACTATTGTATTACTTCACACTTATTTCACAGAATGCATGAAAATATTGCCAATATTGATGTAATTACTATCTCCTTGCATTAGACTTGGCTTGGAAACATTGTACCCTTTTTATTTCCTGAAAATGTAAACTAATCTAAAAATGTACACCCCTTCAACAGAAGACCTATTTGTGTATTGTTAAACTTATTGGCTTATTTTAGAATCCCGAAAAGGCACTTCACTTTAGAATGAACAGATCAGAATAAGCTCTTTTTGGCATAATTACAAACGGTGCAGGACCAAAAGTAGTCCGATGAGAAAGAGGGCACTGGGTTCCTGCAACACTATCGAGAGGGAGACAACCCCACTCAGAAAGATGATGGATGGCGTCAGAATCTTGTTTGGGTCATGCTGTGACTGCAGCTCGCAAGCCTCTGACAGCGTGTTAGGTAGATTCTTTAATAACGTGTCAGGGGGGATCTGGGCAGCATCTTCTTTCTCTTCCCAGGCTGAGGCCGACTGAGCTACGTTTTGTCTCGCATTCTCTGTGGGTTCAGGTGACGGTGGAGATTCACCAACTGCTCCAAGAGATGCCTGACTCTCAGCCACAGGAGATAAGAGTGCAGGCGTAGCGCTTTCGGGATCTGCTGCAGACCTGGTGGAACCTTCTGATAACCCTGCACCAAGTTCACTCGATCCCACTGCGACCTCTCGCTCTGAGCCTTGAGTCACACTGGGAGCAGAGACGCCTTCAGCGGGAAGATCAAGGCCAGGATGACTGGCTGGGCTGTCGGGCGGTCCGCCCTCTGCCGTTGGCCACAGATCTTTCTCTGCGGCAGGAAGATGCATGCATGAGGCGTCGGAGGGAGGGATTTCCTCTCCGCCAGCCTGGAAGCTGTTTGATCTCGGCCCTGACTCTTGTTGCAGAGAGGGAGTTGAAGCAGGCAGCAGGGCACAGGGACTGCTGTCTATGGGCAGCTCTGACGTTTGGTTGCCTAATTCACACTGGAGTATGGGTAAAGGCTGTGACTTATTTGGCTTGGCCGATTCGCTGGTACAGAGTACAAAGGATGAAGTAGTTGGAAGTGGGGTTTTGGAAGACATACAAGGGAACTGTTCACCTGGGGATACAGGGTGAGCGGACAGTTTGCCATCAACAGATGAAAGCTCGTGGTTGGGTGGGACACAGGGACCAGATGGGGGAACTGTAATCTGTTGAAGTAAAACAGCAAAACAACAGTGACAGCTAGGAGAGAATAAAGACAAAGGGGAACGATTTGTATTCCACATTAACATTGCACACAGAAAGAGGAAAAGCATGTAACTGCATACAAATGCTTTTCTGCCAAGTGGATCCCATGCTGACAATGTAATTGTGAGCAAATTCAAACAAAACAGGCACAGTGTGACGAGACTGACTAGCATGTTTTTCTTAGTATTGGCAGAAATGTACATTCCTATGCTTTTACGTCCCTTGAATTGAGTATAAACAGTGTTGTAGTCCAGAGATATTTTCATTTAACTGCAGACTAAGGGCATCCAAGTGTGAAGGAAATGAGCTCCATTTTCTTTTCTTTTTTATTCAAATGCTTACCCAATATTTTTACACATTGAATTGTTTTTTCTTTGAACACAAGGTACTGTAACTACTGCCATTCCTATTTTAATTTTCACTTTATTTAATTAAAAAAGGAAAATAGCTAATAATGGAGAGTCTGCTGTGACAAACATCTAGGGTCAAATCAAGATGAAATCCCAAAACTAGCGCCCCGGGTAGCTTAGTTGGTGGAGCAGGCACCCATATGTAAAGGTGTGCTCTTGTTTGCTGCATGTCGTCCCCCCCCCCCCCCCTCCCCTTTAATTTCTTTAGTTGTCCTGTCAATCCCCTGAAATGCCCAAAAATAATCTTGTCTTCACTTTTGGACCCTCTCGTACCCCTCGGGTCACATTGACCCGCAACTTATTTGGGGTTTTAAAAACTATTCTGAAATAAAATTGTACTTCTTAATCTATTAACAAATATTGTCTTTATTTCAAATTCAAATAATTTAGATAACATATATGTTTAGGGAATGCAATCAGTCTCTACTAGAACACAATAAACAACGGAAGTGGGGTTCGTTTTTTGTCATAAATTATAATTCATGTTTAAAATCCACTATGGAAAAAACACAAGTGGTCATATCCAGATTAAGTTACATGTTTTATCACAGCAAATAAGGTAAGGCTATTGATTTTCAAGTAGAAAAAATGTATATTTGTAAAATCTTTCTTGTAAAAATTTGAAATGGGTCAATTTGACCCAAATACCATACAAGGGTTAAAAAATTAAAAAAAAAAGAAATCCCCAAAATATGTATAAAAACTAAAAGACAGAAAACAAAAACACCTCCCAAACGAACAAGTGCGGAAGCAAGACTTATACAACACAAATAACAGAAGGGTTAAAAAGAGCGTGTGTATCTAGGTTGTTATGTTAAGACTTATCAAGTTAATCTCATGATTCCAGATGAAAATCCAGCTGTGACCTGGTGAGCTGGAGCTAAACAATATAGAAAAACAACAACTTTGTGTGCTGCCACTTCTGGTATTGTTCTTCTATGTTTTATAAGTTTAGACCACATTCAGTTGTTTAGTGTGCCTCAAGAAAGCACTCAGGGGAAAATCTTTTAAGAAATGATGTCATAGCACCACGAAATGAATGAAAAGCTTAACAGAAACCAAACGTTTCCACACAACTGAATGCTCAGCAAGTGAACTGTTAAAACAGCGGATCCTGGCAATTATACTGACAACAAGTTAACTTTATTACACAAAACTTGGAAAAGAATCGATCAGGAATGATTAAGTCTGAATATTTAACCCCAGAATACCTTTGAAATAGATGTCTTAAAACACTGGATGATGTATAGAGTGGGAGTGAGTTCATGCAGTAGACAGCATACAGTATGTGAGATGACAGTACAAGATGACATGTTATTACTAGAGCTGGGTATTACCACTGATTTCCTAAATCGAGTTGTTTCCGAGGTCCCGATTTGATGTTGATTTGGGATATTTTAGTTGAAAAAACATATTTTGAATGGCTATGAAGGATATTCTACAATTGTACAAGGTTCCCCATAACCTTCATTGTTAAAATCAATGTTTACATTAGGAATTGACCCCAAATGCAGTTAAAGGGATGTACTTTTTATTTATCCTGTTGTGTTGTCACTACAGCAGACAACACAACTCAGTGATTGTTAGTGACATTTCATTCAGATATCTTGAGGTGAGAGGTCCCAGGACCCCTTTAAAAAGGGCCACGCCCTTTGCCGTTTTCATCTTTGGAGGGATTTTGAACTCCCTTCTGGACAAGCTAGCATGACATAATTAGGGAGGTACTAATGGATTCTTTAGGGTATCTATTTTCATATGATACAGAGATCAATTCTGGATTTTATGAATCGATATTGGATCCTTTCAATGAAAATCAATTTGAAATCAGAAAATCCCAGCCCTAGTTCTAACTCTGTAAGAAGGTGGATGTTGTACTTTTCTGACTGACTCTGGACTGACTAAGGTAGTCACTGTTATGCAGACCGATTTTAGCTTTCTATTTCTTCTGAAAAACCAATTTCCTCCAGTCTGATATGTGTTATGTCTGGATCTGTTCCAAAATCAACTGTTGTTTTGCCAAAATGCTGATGTAAACCCCCAGGTAATTCTAGTTTTAACCATGTTGTGCATCGCCAAAACTAATTTGCTCTCCATTTAAAGGAACATTTCAGGAAATGAGCTTATGCGCTTTCTTGCCAAGAGTTGATTGATACCACTCAATAAAGAAAATAAGCACATTTTTGAAATGGCACTTTTTTCACTCTTTAAAATAGCTCTGTTTCAGTGACATTTTAAATACAACTATACAATACAAACACCTTGACAACAACCCATTATAGTGGTGTTCGATCATAATCACAAATAATGTAAATACACATTACACATGGTGCAAATTAGTATTAGTGCACAGAATTGCTTCAAACTGAAAAAGAAATGGATTCAAATGAAATGTGGACAAATTCAAAAGGTGCAAAAAGAACATGATGAGCATGCGTCATGATAGAAATACAATAGGAAGCTGACAGGGAAGGTAGCACACAGTGCTCGTGCTACAGCAGTGAAAAGCAAGATATTACCTAAGTTGTTGCTGAAGCTTCAATGAGCTGTGAACAATATAAACAACCAAGCCAGTAATGATGAGCTTTAAAAGTGGAAAAGAAGTGTTTGTTATGTTTTTATTAGACTAGCGTAATGGGATAAAGCACTTGCTTACCTGTTAAATGACAATGTGTCAACAACTGCATACCAATCAAGATCATTTCAACATAATCCAGCAATTATTTTGCTAAATGTTTGTCCTCTGTTGACAAGTGAGTAGATGTGATGGACGTTTTTGAACTTGTGCAGGTCCTATACCATGGAAATCCAGAGTTCTCGCGAGAGGAAAATTTGAATTTGATCAGCGGGTAACTCTGGCATCGAGTAATGCTGCTCATTAACTATGCCCTTGTAGCCGAGCTGCACCAATCACATCGGTGTATCTGATATGGGCGGGGCTAGAGGCGAGCCAAACAGATGACGACAGTTTAATCTACCAGTTAGCGGCGCTGGTAGCTAAGCGTATGGGGCTCTGGATACGTCACCCTATGTGCTGTTGGGATTGGTCGTAGTGTTATCTATTTGCGTGCAGTGAGATTTTCAAATGTACGCTTTCATTACTCAATGCCAGACCCTTAATCTTTTGGATTTCGGTCTGGATTTCCAGGTTACAGGTCCTAGATAGTTCATAGAGGAAATAAGCCAGATGAGCCCTACTGTTGGTTAACATTGTATTTCATTAAAAGCAGCTGCTTTTCTTATTTAACACGTACCTCTATGTCAATCTCCGGATGTATGATAACTGGGCAGACAACTGTAGGTCCAGACCTCGAGGTCCCTGCTTCTTCTGCTGATGCAAAAACATAATAACGCTGTGAGAGCCTGATTAGTCTGAACGGAGAAAAAGCAATGCACTTGTTTAACAGAACACAATTGTTACTATCAGCGTTTTTTTCTTCTTCTCTACAGTACATAAGTAATTAAAGGAGCACTCCACAAATGAAAACATTTGCATCAGGTCCTCTGTGCCTCAGATTGAAGCTTGGGTTTGAGATTTAAATGTTATCACAGAAAGGCTGCGTTACATACTTGCTATTTGTTGTAGGAGGCAGGGGGAGTTGAATAAAAGACAGTTGCATTATGGGAAATGCAGGATTCAACCGTATTGAAACTGGACATATACTAGACTTAAAGTCAGGCCATCTCAGACTCTAATGCAACTTTATGGAAGTGCAATACTCGCGGACTACCACTTCAAGTAAACTGATAACTTCTGAATCCAATGCAATTACATAATTTATAATTATCTATGATATTAATGTTTAATCATTTATTTCCTTTTTCCTCAGATAACAAATTGATATGTCAACAGTGCTTTTGGATACCTTTGTCCTTTTCCTGCTCATCCTCTGAATCGAAATCATCTTTCATACTGAAAGAAAAGAGAGACATTTAGCAAATAAAACAATATTAAAACAAAGCAATTCAATAGTACAGTGGTTCTCAACCTTTTTAAGTTGCGACCCCCTAAAATAATATGGTTGTGTTCGCGACACCCCCCTCCCCACCCCAAACCGATGTAAACAGCTGTTTCTGCACACCTCCACCTGCTGATTTTGAAGATATTTTGTGAATTCTCTGCTACATGTAAACAAATAATGCTTTGATTTAATGACAGTGTAGTTACAGTTTTAGCAGCTAGCAACTCAACTACCATTAGAATGGATCAAAGAGCAGCCAGAATGGCAAAGGCCCAACCAATGATCAGCTCCAGGAAAATCCAAGAAGACTTGAAGTTACCTGTGATCACTGTTAGGATCAGAAGAAGGCTCTGTGAAGCAAAGCTATCAGCTAGAAGCCCCCCCGCAAAGTCCCATCGCTAAAAGAAAGACATGTAAAACCCAGCAATGCAAAGGGACTGTGGAAAGTAGTTCAATGGTCCTGGTCTGGAATACCTGTTCACAGGTGCCAGAAGTTGGTCGACTCCATGCAACACAGATTTGAAGCAGTTCTCAGACATAATGGTTATGCAACTAAATATAGTGCAGTGATTGAAAGTAAAGCAAACCCTTTTTTTCATTTCATACAGTAAATGTTTGAGTTTGTAAAGAAAAATGCAAATGCTGCTATTTTCTTGATCAAATTTGATCCATTTTGGTCATGTTTTGACTTGGAATCGTATGTACAGAGTTCCCAATGCATTGGTATTATGGAATTAAAAGCTAGTCTAAGGATTTTGAGCATTATTCACTTTTTTAAACACATTGCTATTATTCTGGTGTGAGCTTTGGAATTTTGGAAAGTTTTTGATGTACAGCAATGCAAGAAAATGTCAGTTTGTGTACCATGGATTTGGAGCGAAATCCTCCACAAGATTACTCAGAAGGTTTTATATTAAAGGCTCATCTTTAGTGATAAAAGCAACAACTAAATCAGCTGACAAATGCAGTGGCCACGCCCGAAGCGAAAGGAAGAACACCAATTTGGGCCTGATGATTGAAAAAAGCAGATAATGTATGAAGAAGACACATTTTAAATGGCAGAGGAGGGTGGTCATTCACCACCATCAACACCTGTTATGGGTAATTAGGTTGGATATTTGCTGATGCAGTTCAGCTGTTAATGTGCTGAATTAGCCATTTTAAGAGAATACGGCTGGCTATCTGTCCTGCACTGGACATTTTCTACGGTTCTGTTTCTGAACGGCTGCACCGGCTGAGCAGAGTGTTTTAACGCCAAACGCCTCAGTGATGACTGATGACACATCTTATAAGAGTGTTCAGTCGACGAGGTTGGAAATTACTGAGCAAGGTTTTGTGGACTGAGGATGAGGGTCAAAAGTAAGCCAGTAAAAAGTCATATTTCTACATTGAAGTTGATGTATCAAATGTAATTATGGTGACCGTGGTGACATTGGACTATTCAGATAAAAGCCTTTCTTTGGCTCCCCGATAACATTTGATCCATTTCCTTCTAACAGCCATGACAGGTGCTTTCACATGTAATTACATCAGACTCTGAATCTAACTGTATATTGAGAAATCTCTGTATCCATGTGTGTGTTCCCACATTCGCAGTACAGCAGTGGGGGCGGTGGAGTTGCTACATCTACAACTGTCTATGCTACATCCCTTTAAGAAAAACTAATTGTGGTTCACCGGCTACCGGTGTAACAAAAAGTAAGATACCCTACATGTAAATGATGAAATAGGAGAAATGATGAATCTTTAGATGAGCTGCAGCTGTGCTGCAACTGTTTGAGCCGAACATGTGCTGCCGGTTGGGGTTTTTCAGCACGTTGTTTTGTTGCCAGCGATTGCGCACATTTCTCCGGCCGTTCTGCTCAGCCGGGTTCCCGCCTTTTTCCACCCCAGGCCACATCGCCTAAAATGTACCATGATGATGTGTGACTGCTACAAGAAAAAAGGGGACATGCTGAATCTCTACATGGGCCGCAGCCGACCCACGCCTGATTAAACTGCACTGCAACGTGTGTTACAGGTTAGGTTTTACCAAGTTAACAGCAGCTCAGATTAGAGACCAGATGAATACCACACATAGTTCTAGCAGCACCACATCTCTAGAACTGCTGTTAAGAGGAGACTCTGCGATTTAGGCCTTCATGGTCAAATAGCAGCTGGGAAACCACTGCTAAGGAGAGGCAACAAGCAGAAGAGATTTGTTTGGACCAAGAAACACAAGGAATGGACATTAGACCAGTGACAATCTGGGTTTTGGTCTGATGAGTCCATGTTTGGGATCTTTGGTTTTAACCGCCGTGTGTTTGTGCAAAAACGCATTGATTGACAAACTTTTGGCCTGCACTGTACAGTATATACAGTATGTAATAAAAATAATAATTAGGCTACACACATTCATGAGGCCCTTTACCTATGCCATAAAACCACTCATGAGCGCGCAGTTCAAGTTCTGTTTTCAAATGTTAAGTTAAAGTCAAAAGAGACGCATTATCAGCTCAATGTAGGCTCCTTCAAGGTAGATATTTTCAACTCTAACATAGTCTAATGCTGGACATTTAATGCATCATATTTAAATTGTGATATTTTGTGATTACAATTTGAATCTGCAGCTTTATCTGTCAGGTCAATGTAGTAGCCTAGTACAATGTTTTCTTCTGAAGTACAAAGTCAGTAGTATAGGCCTACAGTTGCATATTACCGGTAAGTGCTTTGGGGTCCTTCTGTAACTTATTTCGAGGGAAAAATGGTTCTGGAGAAAGCTGCCAAGCAAGACTGGGCACTGTATAGTATTATTAAATTCATGGGAGAGATGATAAAATACAGACTTGGTTCATTTTTTAAATCATCTACAAAATAATGGTGCCACAATGTTTTCTATGAGAAGACACTTCTGTTGAAGGAGGGGGTGTTGCAACATTGCCAAGGGTCCTGCAAAGGGTGGCGAATGAAATGAAGGTCAAGATGGGGGATAAGCATGTGACAGGAGCAGCACAAACAGAGCGGGAATAACTTGACTATCTGTTTCATACTCGTGCCTATTTGCACTTTCCAGTTTTATATCAGACAAATATATCTGACAAAGATCTTTGCATTGTACGTGCCTGGTGATGTGAAGTCATCGAATGCTAAGCGCTGCACATCCTGTTAAGTTGTCAAGCTCAAATATGGCAAGCACACAGATTACATTGAAGTTAGTAATATTCATTCTTCAGTTATCATTTATAATAACAAATAAAGGATTCTGATACATGATTATTTAAAAAATAAAAACGGACTGTCAACCATGCTATGAGTGTTGGCGTTGCATAGTCTGTCCACCAGAGGACGCTCTACAACGTCCCTGTTAGTGATGGCGTTGCATGGTCTGTCCAC
>NC_048413.1:1641162-1676366 GCF_013103735.1 Etheostoma cragini | reverse complement strand
AGGACGCTCTACAACGTCCCTGTTAGTGATGGTGTTGCATAGTTTGTCCACCAGAGGACGCTCTACAACGTCCCTGTTTGCAACACTCTGATTATTTTTTTGTTAATGTGTTTTTGTTCAAAGGACTTTAAGTTTCATATCTTAAGTTTGTATTTTTCTACTAAATCCTTTAAAATCCTTTATCGGTCTGGCTTTAGAAGTTAGGGTTGGGAACTGAATTTTGATCGCAATTTCGGCTCCTAACAATTCTAAAAACAATGTAATCGAGAAAAACGATTATTTTGCACATATACTTTTTTTTTTACAAGTGAACTCTTATTTTGTCTTGTGTTCTGAATAATTTTTTTAAATTCAAACGTGAAAATTATGAAGGGAAATTTCACAGTTGAAGGTGTTTTCACTGTTGATTTTTTTAACATTTTTTTTTTAGTCCTTTTCCCAAAAGTCAATGAGGAAATTGTGTTAAATAATCGGGATTTCAATAACCAAATGACCAAAAATAATTTGGGATTATGATTTTTCCCATAATCAAGCAGCCATAGTTGTTGTAAGTAATTGTTCCTGCTGTGGTCTCAGTATCACTATCAGCTACATGATTGCATAATTGTGTGATATCTATATTTATCTAAGGTAGATACACTTTAGTCAGCAATCACCAAACATAACGGACGGTTTGTGAGATTCGTATTAGCATTTAGTAAATAAAACATGCTAGTGTCAAGGCTTGTTTCACCCCATAGTAACTTTTCCTCCAACTGTCTGCCTTGTTAGTGTTTTAAAATCCTATTACCAGTGAACTTCAAAGCACCTGATTGTGTAATGGTTGCTAGGGGGGCGGTTGCTGGTACAGTTTCTGCTCCCCAAACCCTCCCTTTTCAATCAGTGACTCATCCATCCCTGACAACCCATCTGGCCCCTTCCAACTTACAAACTGATCTACATGACAACTACAGCAGTGTGCTCCTTTTATGGGTCCTTTTGAGCTTGGGGGACTTTTCCAGTTGTCTTCTGTCGTCTCTTTCATGTGGATGTAGCAATAAATCAGGCTTTCAATTCTTCTTCTCAGGGATTAGCTGATTTAAGTGGAGTAAAGAAGGGGGAAAAAGTGATTGAGTGCAAGTCTCCACCTACTCGTGGCATAGAGGACAATCTGTCCCATTGAAATGGCTCTGCTCCCCGATGACTCTGATAGAAAAGGTCAGAGGTAAATTTAATGCGGGTGTATCATCAGGCCTGAAAATGACACCTGCCCTTCGCCTATTTTGATCGCCCTCACACACCAATGATTGGCATTCTAGGGTGTCTCTCCAAAAGTCTTTTCTATCTCTCCCTGCAGACGCTGAAGACACCAACCATAAACAGACTTAACTCCGTAGCTTTGTTACCTACCAGCTCATTATGAAACAGACTGCTTGTCTTACAATGCTAAATGCTGTCTCTGGCCAGAACCACTGAATAAAGCTGAATGTTTAGTTCAGCCACACAAACTTACAGAGAATTAGCAGACAACTAGAGCTCTGGAGCTGTTGCACAAGCCCATGTCAAGTGTATCTGTGACTTATCTCTTTATGACATGATGGCTTATATGGAGCCTATAGTGAAACCCTACTGGGTCTACTTCAGGAAAATGTAATATATCCCTTTGTCAAATGAGTCCATTTGCCTGAAGAAGACCCAGTAGGGTCCAAACATTGCCTTTTGTATTAAATTATGGGAGCATAAAGCAGTGATGCAGGCATAACATTTTTTCACTTTAGTATTTTTCATTTGTCCTGCAGTTGCCAGAAAGTGGGATGTGCACACAATTTATTTTATATGGAACCCATGCCACAGTCTGGGCTAACTTTTGCACCTTTGAGAGTCTTAATATTCTCTTTGGGCATCTAGCAACACCTTTAAGCAGAATTGTTTTGTGCAGATAAATCTGTGGGGGTCGGAGGTCAAAGGAATCTCAAGTAAACAGTGCCCCAAATATTGCACAACCTGCCTGGTGAATTTCTATCCCTTTGGTCTTTGTGAAAGGAGATGAATGCACACATAGGACAGGACAGGAGATTTACCTGTAAGCTTTTGGAGGTCTCAGGATACCTCTTACTTCTTGCATGTCGTTTGCCTGAGCCAAATCATCTTCGTATGACAGGAGCAGTGTTACCACATAATTCATGGAGCAGTTATTAGCCCAGTAATCACCATCAGACGTCTCATAGCGGACAACAAACTCAATGCGAGAGCCGTGTGTGATATAAGGGGGGTCAAAAGACAGCTTGAAGGAGAATTGATCAGTGCACCCATCATAAGATCCCTGGACATACTCTGCGGGGTGATCAAAGTAAGTAGCCCAATTGTCCATTGTGGATCTAATATAAACGGCTTTATGGAAGGAGATGCTCAGGACTCGTATAACCCCACTGAAGGCAAGTGGCTCGTTCTCTACTGGAGAAATCTGCTCAACCTCCACCTTTTTAGAGTGCACAGCCTGCAGCAAGGCACTGCTGCTGGGCACGGGGAACTCTGGATGCACGTGATAGGTCGGTTCTCGCTCTGGCTTCCGATACTTTGCCTCCTCTTCCTCCCACTTTGCAATGTCCTCTTCATCGTCCGACTCAAACGCAGCAAATTCCTTCACATCCACCAGATCCCCACCTGTTGTATCGGCGAATGACACTCTCTTTCGGCCCGACAGCGCCAACTGGATCCGCATGTACTCAGCAGTCTCATCGTGGATGGAGTGGCCTCGCTTTCTGGGCACCGGGGAGCATCTCGGGATGAGGCGGACGTCCTCGCTGTCATCGTCTTCCTCATCATCATCATCATCATTGTTATCCTCGTTGTCCATGTGGGACCTACTCCCTGCCTGCTCGGCTGATCTGCCGTTTTTAATCGTGGTGAAAGTGCCCTCTTTACTTGGTATGGATAAAAAAGACATGTTTGCACACTCAAGGAAGCTGTGCGCTGAAGAGAGCAGCCTACATATGGCGTATCTTAAAACACTACCAAATGCTCAGAATTTGCGCAGCAGTGGCCAGCAGATCCATCGCCGTCTCTGCGTTACGCACAGAACCTCTACGTGTGGCGTTCAAATGTCACCCATTGAAAAGATGTCGGTGCCGCAGCTCTTGTGATAGTTGTCCCCTGGTTTACACAGGCATTGCAGTTAGGCTACTGTTGCGGAAGGAGCAGCCTCTAATTTTAGCACTGACCTCCATACCCCAAATGTGTCTTTTAAATTGGTTTAATCCTGAGACTCCCCCGTTGTTCTGTTTGGTTCGGGCTGGCTACAGGCCGACCACTGGAAATAGGATATTAAAGTAATATCAGCCAATTGCCAGTCTTTCCTACTAAGATGTGACACATTTAAACCGATATAGACATTATCCGTGTAGCCTACATCTCTGCACACCGTCAGGTGGGAAATTATTATTTATGGACGGGGTCTATTTAATCACCCTATGAGACTGTCCTGGTTTAAAGTCCCAAAAGGAAGATTATTTTGTATTCATGTTAAATAAATAGCATCCTAACAATAGGCCTAGTTAATAAATACCCTTATCATTAATTGAATGTGGATTGTACATGTAGATGCACCTGCTGCAAGCCTAATGGCTATGGGCTATATGCTATAATCCGTTTGTTCAGTGTGTGTCCTACATCACTGGTTGTGCATTCATCTGAGCCTCGACAGCAATAGTGAATGCAGTGATTGTTATGTAATCCCACTCATGGACTCTGAAAAAAGCCTGATTTGTAGGGAACAAATTCTAAATAAAACCCCACGAGACCATAGGCCTATTTATTGACATTTATGTCATTATAAATGGACATTAATTACCAGAGAGGAAAAACAACCGCACTGGTAAGAAATCTATAATATGAATTCAAATTTTAATATGGCTTGTTCAAACAGTAATACCACAGAGATGAAGTTTTAAACGGTGATAAAGTCATGTAATATCTAATATAGCACGCAGTCTGTGCTAACGCTACCTCACGACAACTGGCTGCTCTTGCTAGCTGCGCAGTTCTGGTTCCACCACTGCTACAGCCGTGTAAACACACCCTTGAAAGGGATTGGTGGAGAGGTTTTAGCGCGGCGTGCCGTAACCAATCAGAGGATTGTTTTTCTGGCACGTCGGTGCACGGATAGTAAGCTAACGGATATTGCAAATATAAACTAATATAAAGAGCGCGTGTTCTTTCTAAAGGCTATATAGCACGGGAAGGTTTGTTTAATTGGACCGAGTCTTTCTTATTGAACTTGTATTCGTGAAAATGTGGTGCGGCCTTCATTGCGAGGACACACGAGTTGGGTAACGTGAGCTAACTAACGTTAGCTGTAGCCTGCTAATTTTTAACGTTCCACAAGGCCGCGGAGAAATACAAGAGCTGCTTCCTGTTATTGCTCTGTTGATAATGTAGGTTGCATTACGATACGAGATACAACATCTTAGCGGTTATCCAAGGAGAGAGTTCAGTTGTGTAATTGACCGCATTTAAGTTTGTTTTTGTTGTGCTTGCGGGCTACCTAGCTTGTTAGCTATTTGGCTAGCTAGCTAGCATGAGTGAACTGACAGGCTGCAAACAGTCCGCTGACTCTGCATCGAGGAAACGGTGTCCATCACCCGGCCGCGATGAAAGCGCCACGATCCCCAGCAAGTCCACAAAAGTAAGTGACGCAACACATGAAGTGGGGGTTACTTCGGAAAACTCCAAAAACAGTGAAGCTGAGAGTAAAGAAATAGCCGCCAGCGAGGGCCAGTCAAAAGATAACGTTAGTGAGGGGAAATCCGCTGCTGTGCAAGCGGATCAGGGTTCAGACAGTACGGATCGCGCCAGCGCGCTGCCTGTCAACAACTCCAATGCTGACGCCCACGATGCCAGCAACACAGAAAAACCCCAGTCCTCGGATGCACATGGATCTGCTGACGCAAAAGCAGATACAGAGAAGACGGCAAGAATAAAGCAACGTCCCTCAGCTTCTCTGGACCAGACCGACTCAGCAGCCATAGCAGCTGCTGAGGCACTTGCCAGTCTCACAGGAGGAGACGGGGAAGACAGTCAAGAGACTCCTTGCTCATCTGAAAAGGTTAACGTTAAACAGGTGAAACAGGGGAGCAAATTCAAACAACGTGGGGGCCACCAGTCCTCAAGAACAGGCTCTAAAACGCAGGCAGCTGCTGCAGATAGCTCCACATCTGTGCACAGTACTGACAGAGAAGATGCAGATGAGATGCCAGAAGCAGATGAAGGTGATGAATCCATATCTGGATCTTCCTCCACTCCGAGCTCCTCTTTCCCATCAGACAATGAGGACAATGATGATGGGGAGTGTGCCATTGTGTCCGTTAAGATGGCCCCAGAGATGAGACAGTCAGTGGCTCTTCTGGCCCAGGTACAGATGAGACTGGAAGCTCTTGAGAAGAAAAGCGCCCGGCTTCACCAACGGCTGGAGCTGAAGATCACTCGTCAGCGGCGCCCACATCTGGATCAGCGCAGCTCCATCACAAAAACTATTCCTGGTTTCTGGGTGACAGCTGTATCCTTAAAAACAAAGCATTTCCCTCTTTTTCCGTTCCTATGTTGTGTTTGAGTAATTGAATTAAAAAAAACCTTATAGGGTTTTTTCTTAACTTCAGTGTGCCAGCTTTTGAACCATCCTCATCTCTCAGCTCACATTGACGAGACTGATGAAGATGCTCTGAGTTACATGACTGATCTTGAGGTAAGAAGGGTTGGTGTGTTCCTACAAACTCTGGCTATTGTGTATGTCTAGTACCAAAATGAATGTCCTCATGTCATTTTTCAGATTGAGTCCTTTAAGAATAATAAACTGGGCTACAGGATCCGCTTCCACTTCAGACGGAACCCGTACTTCCAGAACAACATTATCATGAAGGAGCTGCACCTTGGGATGGGAGGTAAAAATAAGCGTGGTGATTAAAGTCACGGCATAGTTGTCATACATAATGAACGCACAGTGTCAGCTCACTCTTTGCATTACGGCACATTAAAGGTAATGTATACTGTAGAGCCAGGTGGTAATATGTATGTATAATATAGTATCCCTATACATGTTTCAAAAACAAAATATTGTCATTTGCCATGTACCGTTTTTCATTAGGTACAAGAAAACTGCAAACTCATTCTAAAACATTACCTTTCAACCAATATACATTCAGTCATATTTTGGGATAAAAAAAAAAAATTGCAACTTGGGCTCGGCGTTATGAAGAAAATCCGATATCGTGATACTCTTGTCTTAATACCTCAATGTTGATATTGTGGCATATTAAAGGGTTGACAATTGGTGCTTCACCAAAATATCTTCACAATCAGATTTAAGATGAATAATCTTCAGTAATGTAGATATGATGACCAAGTAGGTAAAGGAAAAATAATACAATAACTAGAACAGTCTGGTAACAGAAAAGTACTTCACTTTACTTTAATGCAGCCATTAAACACAGGAGAAGACAACACTTCATTTGCAATATTACAAGTTCCTAAATCTAAGACGATATCTAGTCTCATATCACAATATCAATATCATATGGATATATTGCCCAGCCCTAATTGCAATACTCTCTCTGGAACAACTGCCAAAAAATTCTTTAGAGTGACGAGTACATAGAAAACACAGACTTCACACCTACAATGACCAAACACTTCAGCTGTGCAGTTAATGCCAAAGTAAACCGATAGTATTGCAATTGTTGTGTTTTATGTATGTAAATATGGATGGCCAGAATATTAATTTTTTGTACATTAGCAATCGTGCAATTGGAATATGTTTATCACACAAACATCATGTCAAGCACCTCTTTTTAAATCTCAAACGTTATATCATAGCACATAATATCCGTAATGTGAGTATTGATAGCATTTTGAGGCTACATACAATCTACATGGTCATCAGATCCTTGGATCACCTTCTAATCCTGGCTGCTCGTGTTTCAGGGTCGCCCATGTCCTTCTCCAACCCCATCCTGTGGCATCGCGGACAGAACCTGACGGCCCACAGCGAACCGAGGAAGTCGTCGCGTGGGGTCTACCAGACCTTTTTTAGCTGGTTCAGTGACCATAGCAACCCAGGACAAGATGATGTAGCACAGGTACAGCTGACTGCACCCTCACACTGAAACAGGTTTATGATTATATCACACAGTCATTTTAATATATATTTATATATATTTTTTAAAGTTCACTGATCTGGGACATGTAATTTCTTGGCAGTTCTTTATAAACTAAAATCATAGAAGTATATGCACACACTACAATTTCTTCTACCAGAAATATTAGGCTTTTTTTTTTTTTTTTTGAAGCAATACAATACTATTACACACTAATACACTTTCTAATATGTGCACAATACTCAAACCTTTGGCTCAAATTAGCAGGACATGGTGCATTTAAGCACATACCGAATACCCCAAACATATTGTATGTAATGTATTGAAATGACCTCTGTTCTGGTGTTTAGATACTTAAGGACGACCTGTACAGAGACCCTCTGAGATACTACCTCACTCCACTCTGGGAACCCAGGGAGAACGGCAGGTAAAACCAAGAGATGCTCACACGTGTATATGTGCACACAGACACCTCCAGTCTAAAGTGTAGTCTGGGGACATACTACTTATTAAGCTATAAATTTGAGAAATATTCTCTGCCCTAGGCCTTGAAATTTTAGTTCATTCACGTGTAAACCTTAATAGTTTCCTTTTTTTTTTTTTTTACCTCTGATGATACCAGGTGGGTTGCATTCCAAAACAATCATAGCTACAAACTAGTCTCTTTTTGGCGAAAATCACCATTTTGAATGGGAAAAGTGGCAGTAAAGAGGTCTCACCTTTTTCAGGCCTTCTGAGTTTACAGGTTTGAACAATGAGTGCGCGTGTGTGTGTGTGTTTGTGTTTGTGTGTGTGTATATATTTTTGTCTCCAGTGGTGGCAGTGGGGCCAGAGCAGCTGACAACGGTAATGGAGATGAGTGTGTGGTAATCTCCGACTCAGACGATGAACCCGGGGAGGAAGCTGGTGAGGCGGAACAAGGCCACAGTAGGGAGGAGGAGGAAGAGGATGAAGAGGAGGAGGAAGAAGAAGAAGAAGAGGAGGAGGAGGAGAGGGGGCCAAGCGCTGGTCAGTGCTAAAGTAGAACTTATAAAAAGAGCTAAAACCCCGCAGGTCCACAAGGCTGGTCATTTATAAATAATCCTGCAGATACAGTTGTGCTCTAAATGTACACACTCATGCTAAAGTTAACTAAAAAGAGGAATAAAGAAACATCTTTTGGAAATTGATCTTAATGTCTTAATTAAAAAAATTGGGATAAATCCAACCTTTTAAGGATACCAATTTTCTTTTTGAATAATTAATGTATTGTAAATAATAAAAAAAATGTTCTTCCTTAAAATACAGAGGCCATAAGGTTACACCCCCTATGGTAAATTCCCATAAAAGCAGGCGGATTTTATTTTAAAATTGGTGACCTTAAAAGTTGGATTTTTCCTAATTTTTTAAAATTAAGACTTTTAGATCAATTTCCAAAAGAAGTTTTTTTCATTCCTCTTTTTAGTCAACTTTAGCATGGGTATGTAAACTTTCCACTTTCCACATTCACCCCCCTACCCCACTTTTCATATTTACATTAGTACTTTTAAATCGGATGCTGGTAGATCGAGTAAGTTTGGAAACGCTTTCCCATGCAAGTGACAGAGAAGCGTGACCAAACTTTTGACACGGTTTGCCGTGGCTCATGGTGTGAACTCGAGGCCGACGGCTTGCTGTTAGCGTCGGGTTGACTGGCTTTTGTTGTAGCTGTAATGTAAATGTCTGGGTAATGCAGGCTAAACTCAAAAGACAGGAAATATCTCCTCCTCAGATGAGAGTCCAGAGGAGGAGAAGGATGATGGTGGAGAAATAGTGATTGACGGTAAGACCACTATCACAGCAAACAATGAGCGGGGGGGGGGTGGAAACCTGTTGGGTGACTAGTCATCTAGTTCTTCATATTTTCAACTTTAGTTTTGCTGTTTTTTTTTTTTTTTTTTTTGGTGTACAGTCTGACTTCTGCTTCTCTGTAACTCTAAATAAAGGGTTTGGGGGTGTAGTGGTCACATTTCACATTAGCAAAGATCATTTAGGCTATCTTTACTTTTGTTCTGTAGGCTCTGATGACAGTGAGCAGGAAGAGGATGAGGAGGCCTGAAGAGGTTCATGTTAAAGATGAGTCATCAAGGGACCAGAGACCAAGAAGATGGAGAGAAGGCCTAGGTTGCTGAAGAGTACCAGAGCAAGTCATTTTTATGCACATAATATCAGTTGTTGTTGTTTTTATACCTAAAATACAAAAAAGCATTTTAAATCAGGGTTAACTGTAATAATAAAGTCAAGGCGGCATGCTTTCCCTCAGTTTTATACAGTCAGGGCTGTGTATTCTGATTCACTTTTTGCAAAATGTTTTTCTTTTTCTTTTTCTTTTCTCTAAACCGGTTCTTGGGCATATTAGGCCAGACACTTCATACTAGTAGTGTTTTCTTCTGTATAGTGAGGAACGTTGTACAACAGCCTGCGCACATGTAGGTGAGATCCTGATCGCCGCTAGTTGTTGGCGTAACACTTTGCAATGCAAATTCTTCAAACACGTGATGTAGAAACCTTCAGTGGCATTGTTTCAGAGCTGCAAACATCGACCGGTTAGTTGTCAACTATTCACTCATTCACCAACAATTTTGATAATCAATTAATCGGTTTGAGTCTTTTTTTTCTTTTTTTTTTATTAATTAAAAGGCAAACCTTTTATTCGAGCTTGTTCAATGTGCAAATGTTCTAGGTTATTCACTCCTCTATGACAATGAACTGACTATCTTTGAGATGTGAACTAAACGAGACATTTGCAGGCGTCATCATGGGCTTTGGAAAACACTGATTACAATTTTTTCTGGCCTTTTTATAGACTAATGAAGGCTAACCCAATATACAAAATTATCGATAGTTGCAGCCCGACATTATTACCGGTAAGTGATTAGTTCAAGGCAAAGTTTTTGCTGTTTTTAGAATCGATGAGACAAATATGTCAAGTTAAATTTGATAATGATAACGACAGTACATTTCAGACGCACAGTACTGAACCAAAATCCGCTCTCAGGGATGATCATGGTTGTAGTTTTATTGGAAGAACCTTACTGATCTTCAGACATTTCCACTCTGGTTATGGTTGGCTGTGCATAAGGACACGTGTACTCTACTGTAGTAAATAGGACGAAATGTTGTAACATGCTACTTGTGTTTTTCCTTCTTAATCTAAGTTCAGTCTTGTTACACACCAACGTCCACCCCTGTCAACCTGTAAACCATCTCTGATGTTGAAATGATGGCGTAGTTTGAACACTTCTGTAGATTCCAACATTTTGTAACACGCTCCTACAATAAATAGCCGAGTTTTTGTATTTTTCCCCCCCTTTGAAATTACTTTCTAAAACATTACTAAATGTGTTTTGAAGGTTTGTGTTATCTTCTTTTTAAAAAGATGGTATTTATTACATTTTTTTTTTCTCTACACGTCCACAGTTGGCATGCCTGTGAGCATGAAATGTTAAGACAGGATGATTCCATCACTTCCAAGGCTTTTTCTGTGCACAGTGTCGGTAAATGTCATTAAATTCACAGCAACATTATGGGGTGCACTGTAACAAAACTAGTATTTGTATTTGCTTACTTTTCTTAGCAATGACCTGTACATATTTCAGCATTGTCTTTTGGATAAGACAAGTACACATTTAATCCAAGGATAAATTTATCAAATAATCTAGAAAGTTTTTTTTTTTTTTTTTTTTCATAAACATGACCAGAAAGTTATATTTTGTGTGCTGTGTTTTATAGAACACTGTAGTTTAAAGATACCTACTTGTGTGTTGCTTTGGTTCATTTTGTTTGCTTAAAGATAAATGTCCACCTTTTGACTCTGACCTAATAAAATAAGCAGTTGTTTGACCTAGCTGTCTCTGACTCCATTTCTAAAATGAGCTAAAATAGTGCAAAATAGAACCACAAGATGGCAGTGTAGTTCAGAATACACCCACATCTCATTATTAGACTGTAGGTTTTAATTGTGGTTCTGAGCAAATACAGTTTATCATCAAGCACTTTGATGCCAATATTTAAGCTTTCAGATGTGCTTAAATGAGAAATAATTAAATGTAGCCTATACATACCTGTCGGTACTCCTAGGAACTCCTAATGAAAAAGCATACATGTGGGATTTATTTACATATACAGAACGTCACCTCTTTGATATATCCTTGGCTGCAACGTGTTCTTCTTGAAGAGAAGAATCAAAGAAAACACACTTAGATACAGCTGTCCTTTAATGTATTACAGCTTTGATATGACAGCAGTATGTGATAGCTGACATTTCAAATGTAGCACTGCAAATAGCCCAGGGCAAGACATTTTTGGACAGGCCCAGACAAAAGAACAGCAGCAGTGTTGCAATGGTACACTTAAACCCTTGATTCCACTTTTAATGCACAGCTATAAATATTACACTAGCAAAAACCTGTCCTGCTGTAGGCCCAGCAGCTCCCGGGGTATGCAGTCTCGGATGGGCATATACTATTAATACAGATGATGGAAACACGTTATACCCCATGTAATGATCCCATGTGAAACACAGTGTTTGTCTCCTCTTTGAAGCAGCTTGGTTCAGCCCACAGCGGCGCAAAACATGTTTTGTATGACTATGAATTAATAATGGGGTTGGTTCCTACAATATTGATCGTGACAAACTAAGTACAGATTGCTGGGACAACAAAGCCATCCTCGGGCTGCTTTGTGGTCTGAGGGTTGTCTGTGAAGCCTTTGTTATGCATGGGGTGGCAAAAGCCTAAATGGATTCCCTAGTGTAAACTACACTCCCCTGGGCTGAGCTGGTGTTGCTACTGTACACAAATCATCTTGTCATGCTGCTTCATGCTCTCATGTTTCACAATGTAGTTCCTAGGAATCTTCTACTCGCTGCAGACTGAAAAATGAAAAGATTACCGCAGCTCGTTCTTCACCTATGTGATTGATGTTGGGAAGGATATTTTGTCTGTAAGATATAAAAGAATAGAGCTTGTGCTGCTCTCTGGGGCACATTTATAGTGGGCCATCTGATAGGTTGAGGAAAGGCCCCTGAATACTGCCAACCTGTGTGTGTGTGTGTGTGTTTGGGGTTCTGCGTGTTTCTTCACATGGCTTCATGTTTGTTTGTGAAAGCTTGAATTCTTTTATGCACCTCCCTGCATGCATGCATATTTGCAGAAGTCACATGTCACATACACATTCGCAGGTTTTTCAACACCGCGGCGCGCGTACGTGGGACTGTCAGCATGTCAGCTAATCAAGATGAAGCGCAGCATTTGAACTGTGCATTGAGGGGGAAACAGAGAGGAATGAGAAAAGAGAATTCAGTGAGTATGATTGAGGGAAATGGATGAGTGCAGCGATAAGCGGAGCTGCCTTGGCCCTGACAGACACACACGGCAGATGGATGACTCTTATCTGGGAGATCACAGAGTGCATACTCACGCCTAGGCCCAGTTACAGAGAGCCACGATCACACCAGACAGATGAATAGGCCCGCCCCCACCACCAATCACATTGCAAATACAGCACACACACATGCACACACAAGTGCTCACGCACACCTACACACAACCACTTGACAGAATGAACAGATTGCAGTGCTCGCGTTACCTTCATGTCTTTGACATTGAAATTCACCTGGAGTCCAGTGTCTCCAGGATGTGTGCAAAGGGGGGGGGGGGGGGGGGGGGGGGGGGGGGGGGGGGAGGAAGGGTGTGTGAAGAGAGATAAGAGAAATCGTTTTTATTTTAATTGAAGCAGCAAAACAAGTGTGTGTGTGTGTGTGTGTGTGTGTGTGTGTGTGTGCACATCCCATGTCTGCTCTCACACTCTGTATCCACATGTATGTCGGTGTGCAAATTTGTCCTCCAAAGAAAGAGACACATGCACTCTAGTCTCACATTTTTTCAGCATGCCAGATTTTTTTCACTGATTCTCTGAGCCCAAACATTGTCCTTCATGCAGTTTAAGATGGAGCTGAAGTCAAGCAATCAAAACAGTAAAACATTCTTGGACTGTTGTTGCATTGTGACTCTAAACCATTAACTAGCTTCTACCAACGGCTTTTGCATGAGTGCTGACAGATTTACCTTTTAAAGACACTTTGCTTTCACTCGTGCGCCTCACATCCTCACTATCCTCCTTTTCATGTACACTAACACTCCCTCCCTCCCTAACACTCACCACTTGTTAGTTGGAAAGAGCTCTTCTTCAACAGCTGTTGATACTCCCAGCTGCATTTTATAACGAGTGAGAGTGCCAGTCTTGTCTTCAAGGCAGATGGTGGCTGGCTGGCTGGCTGGCCCGGACACGTGGCACATTAGACGACTGCAGACGGTGCTCCATCTCAGGGTAGCTGCAGCTACAGTATGCCTGCACAGCGCTCACCTCACTTTCAATACAGTACGAGGCGAACAGGCTGCAACTGGAATGTGTGCCACGTATGCGCTCTTTATGTCAAAAAAGCTTTTCCAAAGTTTCTTTCCTTTGACAACCATTGATGCGTGAAATCCGTGGATGACACAGCACCTGTTCCCTTCATCTTGTATTTTCGTGTTTACATTTTTTACGGCCCTGTAAGATAATAATTAGAAGACTAGAAAAAGCCATGTGAGAAGTGTTGTGGTTGAAAATGGAGAAAATGATCCTGGTGAAGACTGTACCTTTATTTTCTCTAGCCTGTAATTTCCTCTCAGGGTCACGGTAGTCTATCCCAGCATGCATTGGCAAAGCCCTGGCTGTGCCTCTCTGTAGCAGGCATGTTCAAACACTTCTGGTTTCATCAATACAGCGTACTTGTAGGAAAGACCATCAGTAGGTCAGAAAATGGCTAACAGGTAATGGATTGCTTTTCCTCCAGGGGACAATAGAGGAATTGTCGTGATTGATGTGTCTGAGGGCCGAGGATTTTTCTGGAGCCATGGGTTGGCCTGCAGGGATAAAGGTCTACCTTCACATTACCTGAAGATCTTCCTGACAGAGCTTTTTGGGGAAAAAAAAGAAAAAAAAAGACTCAGTCTCACAGAGTGTTTTCTAATCCACACTCTCTGTCTCCGTGATGTAAAATCCATCCATCGTGTCGGAGGCAACATCCTGCCTGTTCGGCCACTATTTCCTTCTCCTTGCCCTAACATTCACTGTCAAAAATACACACGGCACCGGTGAGTGAAGCGCTGTGGTTATCGTGTTAGCAAGTTGAGACAATAGTGGGTGCATGCTGGTCAGATAAGACCCCACACCCCAAGATGGTACAGTAGGAGACATGGATGATGTCAGGAAGTGCTTATGAAGCGGTGGGAGCTGGTCAGTGGCCCGGTGCCCATGGTCAAAGTTGAGAGCACACGGAAACCTGAACTTGGCACACACTAGTGACTCATTTCCTCAGCTGGAAACAGAGGGATGCCTCCTGTGGGCCAGGAAATAAAGACTCCCTCCTGGACACATCTTGACACACCCCTGGATGTGGATCACATCTAGCTGATACCCAACTGGAGACAAGGTCACTGCTTACATGCTCTGCCTGTGTGACAACAAATCAAACCCGAGAATCTGCAGTGAAGATATATTCCAAAAAAAAGTTGGAATTAAAGCTTTTTGAGGCTTGCCAGGAACTGCGACCTTTTACACACCAACACACCCCATTGCCTCATGTGTTTATTCTATTCCACTGTGTTCCAGGGCCGCAGCTCAGAATACATTCACCCTCTGCTTTTGTGTCTTTTAGTGCGCCATACTGCGTCAGAGCTCACCCCCAAAGCCAGTAATGATGAGAGGCGCTCTGAAAAAGCTGTTTTAATTTCAAGCCCAAGGGATGGCTGGATGGCTGTCCTTTACGTCAAGTCCCACCCCCCCCCTTTTGGTTGCTTTGTCACTGTTGTCATGAGCTCTGGAGCCAACCAGACAGGAATCCGAGGAATCTTTTTTCGGCTGACCTGGCTCTCATGTAGAGCTGGAGAGTAACGGGGACATTGTCCCGGGTGGCAGAGCCGGCTCCTGTTTAATAGTGCATTTTAGCCCCTGAATCATGTATAAGAATAGGTCTGCGGCCCTCCTGGTGCATGAGAAAAACATTTGTATAAAGCAGTGACTGTATGCCCATCCCCATTTAACTGAATTATTCCACTGAAATAAAAACTTTGCCAAAAAAGAGAGAGAGAGAGAGAGAGACTATTGAGCTGGCATGGATGAATGGCAGTGTACAGTGGAGTGTAGAGCAGTGTGTTAAACTCACTAGCAGTGACAGGGTTAATCATACCCATATGGTGTACCAAGAGGTTTGGTCCAATGCTGCTGTGGGCCAACAGGAGAGGGAAGGCTGGGTGGGGGCAGAACAGAAGGGAGAGGACAGCAGGACACACACTCTCCCAACACCTGCACCTGGTCCCTTGATTCCCACTCAAACAACTCCCTTTCAAAGATCAGTGGACCAAGCTCTTGAACACATCACGGTGATGGTTGCTGCCATCCAGGCTTAAACTTTTTTGTTGTTGTTGGAAAGAGTGGAACAAGCATTCAGGAATCAGCTGTGCTTTTTCTGTAATGTCGAATGGGAGAAATGCCGTCAGTTAACAGCGACTGATTAGGCAGCTTGGTTCCCTCTCTTTCCCAAGGGGACTTTTCAAACACATCGGATTGTTTTATCCCCGCGCAGCGCTGCTGAGACGAGGTTTTTTCCAGCCCGGATCCGAGGCACAACACGCGGGGAATGCAGCGGTAACATCCCGCAACTTTTTGGATCTCAGATCTCGTCGCGGATATCGAGAAAGTCAGCAAGCAAAAGGTAGGACTTGTCTCTGGTTTAACTTTGAAATCATGTGCGGTTACTCTGTAGCCAATCTTAGATGACCGTGAAGTACTCACATTTGTTCGGTTCCTATATCTGGATGTTGAGTTCACAGGTAAGTGCGCACTCCTCCGCGGAAAAGAGAACTGGGTTATTAAAATCCTATAATTATATATATGTATAAATAAAATGTTATCACAGCTGAACTCTGGACTGCCCAACCCCCAAAAAACAGTAGAAATACTGCCATACATACAAATACCTCGAAGTACAATCAGGCCATCATAGAACCCCCTTACATATTCATGTTCTATCAGCATTTAAATGAAAGTAGATGGAATATTATGGGTGGGTCATGCATTTTGATAATCACCCATGTTGCCCTGTTGCCAATCCATAAACTATATGTATGCATGCTGTGACTTAATAAAAATGCCAGTCCTAGCTCATGTTATTATGATTACTAGCAACATTTTTGGGGACAGTGTTTGTTAATTCTGGTCCAAGTGACCCAGTGCCTGTCTTCATGAAATGTGTGTCCAAATCTTTTGGACTGGCCCACCTCATGGTGCATATGTATTATTAACACTGAATATGCTGTGTTGGCTAGGAAGAATAGAGATCAAGCTTCCCTGGTGAGCAGATATATGGCAACTGTGGGACTATGCCAGGAAGCGTGGCTGCAAGGCGTTTCCACTGGTTTCTGCTTTTCATTTCTAAATGTTTGGCCTGTCAGTCATTTCAATTTCGTCAGACTGCTCCTAGTTTTTATGGGAACATATTTTTGGATATAATGTGCCACACATTAATTGATGCCGTATTGTGAAACAAAATGGGTTTTGTGAAATCTGTCTAGTCTGTCAACTCCCCCCAAAAGCCTTCATTTCTAGGCGTGTACGTGTGCCACTGGGGACCTTGGCTACATGGATGCCATGAGGAAAAAGAAAGGCCCGTGGGATGGCTTATAGTTTGAGCAAAGCGCACCTTCAAGGAGACAATTTAATGGATGTTGTGGACTCAGCTTTTAGTATTCATAATTTATATGGGATCCTCTCCAGCAAAGTGCAGATGCATAATGAATGCTTGAGTTAAGGTTTAACAGTTAGACTACGTTTCAACACCCCTAAACTGTCAGAAATGGTTCCAGCGAGGACTACCTGTTTCTTTGAACTGTCATGTATTTCACTCGTCAACTCGCCTTTGTTGAAAGACTGAGACAAAGGCAGAGGGAATCACTGATGAGCATCAGAGTCTTGTTTTATTCTGTTTTCATCTAAAAAAAAAAAAACGTGGATGAAATACAGTATGTTTTAAAGAATATTAAGCCTGTTTAAGAAAATGGACAGGATGAAGACAAGAAGACATCCATCTCCTTTTTGAGACTGTACTATTATGCAGTCTTAACACGTACCTCACTACATTCACACTTTAAATAAATAATAGGGCTGTCAGATTTTCCAGAGCAGGTGTGAAGACGTTGGACGTTGTTCTCTCCTGCCAAACTATACGTCTCGCCTTAGAAGGCTGCAGGCCAAACTTCAGATCATAGAGATCAGAGAGAGAGAGAGCGAGAGACTCTTGCTTGCATGGGCTATGCTATAATAATAGTTCATTCCTCCTTCTTTTTTTATCCAGATTTAGATCTCTGTGGGATACCTGCATGACCGTTACCATGACAGCCTCTGGAGCCCAACTCCTCCTGTTGGCCTTATGTGTTTACAGAGTCCCAGGCCTGCAGCAGTCTTCTCCGCGGGTTCGCCTCTCCTTCAAAGGTGAGCTCACACGGATTAACTCAAACTTCTTCTGGCAGCAGGGATTGTCTTAATAGTTTCTTTTACTTGTGTGGTTTCGTCCACTAAGTCACTCGAGCACACACAAACTCATGCGCACATCCACACCGGCAGTTATGTTTCCTCTTAATACATATTACGCAAAGACCATATTTCCTGCCACATGTCAAACAGTACCAAACTGAAAACAAAAGGTGGATATTGCGTGCGGCCGGTAACTGGTAGTGCCCTGCGACAAAGGTTTCTCCTCACACCCTAAAACCCACGCAAACTGCAGTCTGACATGTCATTTTTTCTTTGTTTTTGATGTCTGGCGTGATGACACAAGAAGGAAACACCTGAAATCTGATCACAGGCGCAAAAGGATATTGGAGAGCGGTAATGTTTTGGCCTCAAGGTGTGAGTTCAACATAGGGGAGGATGGTGGTTTTAAAGCTTTTTAATTTTTTTAAATAGGTGTTTGGGTTTTTCCTGAGTCGTTTCCTTGTCCTCCTTAAGTCTAACAGCAGAGATTCATGTTACAAATATGTGGATGACACCTTTGATCAAAACAATGCTGGATGATTACAGTTATCTTTGCATCCCTATCATGTTGCGACTTCCAGTGCGCGCACACACACACCCACACACACACGTCATACCTTGAGTACCTGTAAGTAAGAATTAGAGGTTCCAACTTTGCTTTTCATGTAGAGGGTGAGTCAAAATGTTCTTCCAGGCAGCTTCAATGTGTTGCAGGGATTCAGTGAGAAACATTTCAGATTTTGCACGACGTCAACGTGAGACATCTTAATAATGAGATCTGTGGTTGATAACTGAGACTTGGAGTCTGCATGCAGTGCTGTTTTGGAATTCATCGGATTTCGTACGACTGAAAACAGCTGTCTACGTGCTGTCCGCGGCTGTCGTATGTGGCAACGGTTCCGTTTGAGGCTTGAGAGAGTGATTGCAGGGCATTTTTATATGACCTTTAACACTAATCCCTTTCAAGTAAACAGCTTATACACACACCAGTGTGTGTTTGTGTTTTGCAGCATAGTGCACAAAGGACTAGTCTGACCAATTACACAAGTTTGGTCTTGAGCTTGATCACTCCCCCATTGTAAGATACGAGGAATTCACATCTGCACAGCTCCCTCCGTGACAAATTCATGTAGGCTGGCTTGTTTGGAGCCACGGAGAGGTGCTGAATTATTGGACTGCTGGTGAGATTTTGAAGATAAAGCAGCCACATTGAAGGACCTCTGCCACCCCTCCCCCTAATACCAAACAAAAAGGAGAAACGTTGGATTTACTCCCCAACTGTTTTCTGCCATTCCAAGGATTTATTGTTCATTGTTTGTGACACCGTGTCTCTTTGTTCCCCGAGGCGCCTGTGGAGGAGGCTTTGGGGCTGCTGGAGGACATGTGACTCCTGTGAACGAATGAGCCGGCCAGAGTGACACTCTGGGGTCCAGGAGGCCTGCACAGGATAGAGATCTCGTATTGTTTCCTCTGTCTCTGGGAAGTTGTGTCAGTCACACACGCACTTCAGAGGGACTCACCGAGTCTCGTTTGCTAGAATTCGTCAGCACTGCTAGAGAGCAAAACGTGCAGTGTAATCAAAGCTGTGTTTTACAATCTCATGCCTTCTCTGTGCTGTCACCAGTTTGTTCATACACTAAACGGCGGTGGTCATTAGTACCTTAGTGACAATATGTTGTCAAGTTGTAACACGAGAGCTTACAGGGGCTAATAGTAGCTCTGTAGTTGAATTGTGTGTCCTTCCCAGTGTTTTCCTATCAGTGTCAGAAAGTTGTCAGGGGATAAGTGTTTGCTGAATGTTTACCAGATGATGGCAGTACATTGTTTGCTATTTTTGGAGAATGGACACATGTATAGGGGTGTGGCGGTTCTACATTTAGACTGTTCAGTGAATCCACTACGGCCCGGCGGAGCCAGGCCAAAGGCTCGTTATCCTGTGTTTACCTCTCAGGAACAGAACTGGACCTCATCCCCACCTCCGAGGCTCCGTCCCGTGTCCTCCGGAGATCCGATTGCTGCGTAGATTATTTTAGTTTAGCAAGCGCCTTGACGGCATCCTGTTAACATTGACCTTGAAAAAAAGGAAGATGGCAGGCGCTTTGATGTAAATAAAGATTGTGCTTCCTCCTCAATCCCTGTAAGCTGGCTTCTGAGGGTCTCTGTAACATTTGTCAATACATAAGCCTGCTGTCTTTTTCATGTCTCAGCTGTGTCCCAGTGGGCACATATGGTGGTGGTCAATAGCTTACACTTACACATGTCACAGATGTGTTTGTGTGTGTGTGTGGGTGTGTGTCATGCTCTTTATGTGTTTGAAATGAATTGTTGGATGGAGGAAAGAGAAATAAATCTCATTCAGAGGTAGAGAGTGTAGCATGCAGTCCGTTTGTCTCGCAGCAGAGGGAAGTTGTTCAATCAAAGCTTTCAGGAGAACAAAAAAAAAAAGGAGCAACCTTTTCCACTGTGGCGTGTCCTAACAGGTTACGCTCTGCCGAACACAATCCTGATCTTAAGAATTAGCTCCGAGTTCCACTGACCGTGTTTCCTCCGGGACCTGCTTTTTCGCCTAACTCACCGGGGCATGTGGCGCCTTAAACTCAATCAGCCAGTCAGGACACATAAAATATTGAGTTCTTAAAAGCGAAAATGTTTCTCAAAATCCTCCAAGTTGCGTTATGTTTATTCAGTGACACACATTTTCCAGAAGAGAAGTGAGAGAGGTGTTGCTCAGGGGACCGTAAGTTCATCCAAGTCGGTAATGAAACATGTTAAAGGCATAAAAGTAACAATGGGATTAGATTTTAAGGTGACCTTTGCTCCCCCTGCTGTTGGTTTTCCAAATGGTTAGTTTTTTTTCTTCCCCTTTTCACACAGAACTGATGGACACGAGGGCAGCGCGGCCCTTCAGTTTCTCCTTCAACACCAGCGACTACCGCATCCTCCTGATGGATCAGGATCAGGGCCGTCTGTACCTAGGCAGCCGGGAGTACCTGGTGGCTCTGGACATGCAGAATGTCAACAAGGAGCCACTCATAGTGTGTACAACCAACTTTTAATTTTTCTTAAACCCTAGTCTGCTATATAGTATACAGCATAAAGTCTCTAAATGCACTGATCCTGTTTGCTGTTTTTCAATAACACAGATTCACTGGCCAGCATCTGCTAAGAGAAAGGGAGAATGTCAGATGACAGGAAAGGGAAGACAGGTGGGATCACGTATATACATCCTGTTCTTTCAAAAATCTGAGACCATCAAGATGGGACAATGAGGACGGGGATGTTTGAAATTCCATTTGTCTCACTCCTCTTTGTCCAGGGTGAATGTGCCAACTTTGTGCGGTTGATAGAGCCGTGGAACCGCACCCACCTCTACACCTGTGGAACTGGGGCGTACCAACCTATCTGCACATTCATCAACAGAGGCTGGAGGGCAGAGGTGAGCACAAAGACATTTAGAGTTCCCCAAGTGGGATTTACAGCTAAAATCCCTGAGCAGTAGGCCTGGAAAGCATTGGCCTGCTAAATATTTCAGGACCACAAACTGGGACACTGTTTTGTTTGTGATTTCCCGCGTGCTCCCATGTGACGTTTCAGCTGTCTATTTTTATGCATAATCTCCTTGTCTATTCTGCCTCTGCAGGACTACCTGTTTAGGCTGGTCCCTGGGTATGCAGATTCAGGGAAGGGAAAGTGTTCCTATGATCCCAAACAGGAGAGCATTGCAGTTCTGATCAGTAAGACCTGTTTCATTCATTTAAAAAATAAAAACACACAATCAGATCATTTCCTTTCGCTACTGAATCCAAAAAAAAATCTCTCTTTTCTATTCTCTTATTGTTTCCCATCTGCAGATGGTAACCTATATGCAGGGGTCCATATTGACTTCATGAGTACAGATGCTACTCTGTTCAGGACCATGGGAGGGAGAACAGCAATCAGGACAGAGCAGTATGACTCCAGATGGCTCAACGGTGAGTAAGTGTGGGTGTGAGGAGGTAAATGTTGTTGATTACAGGTTACGATTCCTCTCATTTTATTTGACAACCACTTGCCTCAATCCTCTCTCCGCTTATCTGGTTTTATCCTCCAGAGCCTGTGTTTGTTCAGATCCAGCAGATCCCTGACAGTGCAGAAAGGAACGACGACAAGCTTTACTTCTTTTTTCGTGAGAAGAGTCTAGACTCGAGTGGCGGGGCGAGCCCCAGCGTTTTAGCCAGGGTTGGAAGAGTGTGTCTGGTGAGGCAAACCACATCTTTATACACTGTAAGACAAAAATCTGTAGAAAAATGGATAATGTCCTGGCAGAAAATTACCAGTACCTATTCCGCTCCGTTTATGGACATTTCTGTTAATTGTGTAGATTTACAGTATACTCCCTTTGTGTTAATCCAACAATTACAATACAAAAAAAACACCTTAGAAAAATCATTGCAGAAAATTCCTTCATATTCACACACTATATTAACCCAGATTTCTACAGACTTTTCCAACAGTGTAAAGTATATGCCGCTTACCTTGTGATATGAAATGCATTGTGCTTATTGAGCCGTGACCTCATTTTCTTTCCTGTCTAGAATGATGAAGGAGGCCAGAAGTCCCTGGTGAACCGCTGGACGACATTCCTGAAGGCCCGTCTTATCTGTTCAGTGATAGGAGAAGATGGAGTGGAGACACGTTTCGATGAACTACGTGAGGCCCGCAACAAAAAAGGCACTACGTTCGAACTGCGTGCATTTTCATTGCGGCTGCTTTTAACGCTGTGTTATTGATTTTTCTACCTTGCTCCAGGGGATGTGTTCATTCAGCCCACACAGGATGAACGAAACCCCATGGTGTACGCTCTCTTCACTACAGCGGGGTGAGTTGTTCTCAGAGGCCCGTTGGATGAATTAACACCTCACCCATTTTCACTGCACACGTTTTTTTCATGCTGTAATTTCAGGGATAGGGTGCAGGCTGTCTCCTACCTCTCCCTCTCACCTTAATTGTCTGTTTCTGCCCAAGCTCTGTGTTCAAGGGCTCAGCCGTCTGCGTGTACTCCATGGCTGATATCCGCAACGTCTTCAATGGACCGTTTGCCCACAAGCATGGCCACAACTACCAATGGACAGAGTACACGGGCAAGATTCCCTACCCACGGCCTGGAACAGTACGTTTCAATCCTGTTATCTCCAAACAGTCATCTAAAATCTGCATCAAAGGTTACCAAATTATTCTTTCTTCCCAACCAGTGTCCAGGTGGAACCTTCACTCCTGGTATCCGTTCCTCCAAGAACTTTTCAGATGAGGCTGTGAATTTCATCCGATCTCATCCCCTCATGATCCATCCAGTTTACCCAATCCACCGCTGCCCCCTGGTGGTGAGAACCGGCGTGGACTACCGATTCACTGCCATGGTGGTGGATCAGGTCGATGCTGTGGATGGACGCTATGAGGTGCTCTTCCTGGGGACCGGTGAGGACAGCTGCAGGGCTGATGGCACTTTTCCCGCTGGAGGACCAGTTTGGCAAGAACATAGGTTGTAAATTTGATTTCTCACACTTCTAGATCGAGGCACTGTCCAGAAGGTTATCGTTTTGCCAAAGGACCCGACAAGCATGGAGGAACTGACGCTAGAGGAAGTGGAGGTTTTCCGGGTATGTCTAAACATGTGCTCCTGAACAGACAAAATGTAAATCTAAAGGATTAAGAGGTTTAACAGATTTATCGTTTTGTTTGTTTTACAGTCCAGAGCTCCAGTAAAAACAATGAAGATATCCTCTAAAAGAGTAAGCAAAAAAAAATCTCCTTAAAGCCAAATCTGACTTGGTGCTTCACATTTCAGTGCAAGGGCTAAATGTATTTGTCTTGTGTCGCCACAGCAACAGCTGTACGTGTCATCAGACGCAGGGCTGACCCAGGTGTCGCTGCACCGCTGTGGCGTGTACGGCAGGGCCTGCTCTGACTGCTGTCTGGCTCGAGACCCCTACTGTGCCTGGGATGGAGAGAGCTGCTCCGCCTTCACCCCGTCCACCAAGAGGTCAAGGCGCTCTCGTCTCTCTCTATAACTTTTTTGTTGTTGCAATTAACATTTTTTTTTAACATACAAAACGTACAATTCGCAACATGAGAAACCACCCAGACAAAATTTAAGAAAAGATGAAACACTAACTGTAATATTCAATGATAAACAAACAATATCCCTTCTTTTAAATAGTAGCAAAATAGACAATAAACCATAAACATATGTAGAAATAACCCTTGTGTTGTCTTCTCATCTAAGTTTAAAGTCAACACCTCTGTTGACGCTTTTTATCAATGTTTTTAACTTTTTCTTACATTTTTGTTCCTTTTTTTTCAACACTTTTGACACATTTTTTCAATGTTTGCCACTTTTTTTGACGTTGAACACTACATAACACTAGCTTATTAACTTTAGTTTTACGGTTATTTTTGGATTTTATGTTCAATAAACCTCATTTATAGGAGATTATACCTAATGGTTGAGTTAGAAAAGCAGAAATTTGGAATTATTTCAACTAAAATTAAAGGAATGGATGGTAATAGATAATCACAAACTGGAATATGTCAACATTTACTCAACACTATTTCAAAACCACTTCAATATGTTTTTTTTCAAATGCTATAAAATTGAATAAGACAACCCAAAATGAATGAAAGTAGAGATTTTTACCTTCTAAAGAGCGTTGGGTGGAATTAATCATGTTATTTTGGGTAATTACAATTGGGTAAGAGTTAAAAAGAACATTGATATATGAAAATGGGTCAATTTGACCCGAGGACAACGTGAGGGTTAAATGACAAACACCAGAAATCATACGCGTCTCTCCCCGGGACATAGCTTCTTAGGAGCCCTCCAGAAAGCTCAGGTACTTCCCCCATTTTCTAGTGTAGCCATCCAATCTGGCAAACTCTTATGTGTATGACATTTAATTTCAAACGCTGCTTCCCTAGCCGTCTCACGAGCCCACGCCTGGATTGACGGCACCCCTTCAGTCTTCCGTCCACTTAAAATAATCTGTCTGGCTATCATCAAACTAGTCTGGACCCAGTTTCTTATGTGCTTAGACATACTGTAGGTTATTATCATGCATCCCGGTTAAAAATTCCTGGACCTTGTCACAGGACGATAGGACATGAAGTTCTAAATAATAAAGTGATGTGTGTGTATCTACTTAACGCTGATCTTTGTCTCAGGAGGAGCAGAAGACAGGATGTTAAACACGGTGACCCTCTGAGGCAGTGCAGGGGCTTCAATGCCAAAGGTGTGGCAACTTCTTTTAGCGTGTTTAACTATCATGCAGACTTTACATTTTTAGTTTTTGTGTGTTTTGAGCAGTTGTCACCATTATTTCCTCTGTCTATCTGTGCAGTGGAGAAACGTCTGAGAGAAACCGTGCAGTTCGGGGTGGAGGGCAGCAGTACCTTCTTGGAGTGTCAGCCTCGCTCTCCCCAGGCCACCGTCAAGTGGCTTTTCCAGCGGGAAGGAAAGAGGAAAGTGGTGAGAAAGAACAGTTACATGCTTAGGGAATATTTAAGGAACAGTTTGACATTTTGGGGAAATATGACTATTGCTTTCTTGCAGAAGGTTAGATGAATATTATATAGAACACTCTTGCCTGTCCAGCTAAGTAACATTGTGAAATATCCCCTGTAAAACAAACACATTGTTATTACACTTTGGTTTCTGTATGGATTAAACTAACGAGATGCACCATGATAATGATTGAGATTCAGAGGTGCTGGCAGGTGGATTTGTTTCCTTCTGACAGTGCCAGGCTGTCACCCTGGTTCCAATTATGATGCTAAGCTAACTAGCTACTGGCTTTAGCTTCACATTTACAGGACAGATTTTTCAATTATCTCGTTTAATTATCAGCATAAAACGTATTTCCCAAAAGAAACATTGTTTGATATGAGCATCAATCCCTTGCCCAAATCTGTATCCAAATTCAAATGTGTTGTTTCCTCTCTTAGACTCCTGCTATTTCATTCCCTTTTCTGCAGCTCAACCGTGTCGGAGGGATTCTAAAGACCAATCATGGTATCCTCCTGAAGTCTCTCAACCAATCAGACGCGGGGCTCTACCACTGCCTCGCCACTGAGAACAACTTTAAGCACACCGTGGCCCGCGTGGCACTGCGCATCCTGGATCGAGACATCGTTTTAGCGCTCACTGCTCAAGATGAGGATGAAGAGCCCCAAACCCGCCAAGCTGGACCTTACACGCAGTCATCTCTCTTCTCCACACCATTCCCACCTGAGATTAGACTGATTAACCAGTACTGCCAGTCCTACTGGGATCAACTCAGTCCCAAACAGCAACAGCAACAGCAGCAGCGTAAGCGCACCAGCCGCAGGCACACAGAGGGCCAGGACCAAGGCCTCGGCTAGAGGACAGGACAGACGCTGTCCAACACTGGCCTGTGTGGACTTTTCTGGTGGACCTTTATGTTTGACATGCATCTTTGTGTGTCCCCTCCATTCATTAGGCAGGTGATGCGGTCATGCTGTTGTTAAAGTACTATATTTGTGGTTTTGCAAGTGTCAGTCTTCAAAACAAATTCTGTGTATTTCACATTATCTGTCACCACTTCCCATAGAATACTGTACAGTTCTAGACTGTCCATGTTTCAGGTGTCGGCTTGTGTTAGTCTGACATTTTAATTGATGGCATGTTCAGGTGCTTGTGGGAAACCCCAGTATCGGTGACTTGAGAATCACTCTGTAAGGTCAACATTTGTGGAGCAAGAATCAAAAAAAAAAAAAAAAAGAGATGTAATTCTTCACACAACATCCATGTTTGCCTATTGTGTGTCTTTTAGATTTAATTTTCCAACAACACAACTAGTGAGAGCACAGATCTGCGGCTGCGGATTTATATACGATTGTCCATGAATGCAACAAACAGAGTTTTGTGAACCCGACTGCTCATTGTGATGGATTATATTTTTAACACCAGTTTGTCGTTGTATAGGAAACTGGTAAACTGACGTTGCGTCAACAGAACCACAGGTATGTTACCGTCAAGTATCTTGAAACAAAAATGTAATATATTGGTTGTGAATATAATATATATATATGGTCATTGGATTACGCTTGATGTATGATGATATAAATGCATATGTTGCATGCATCAGATGTTTGTTGCAAGTTGTACATTTTACTCAGTGTGTAATGATGTTTGTACGGTGTAATGTTTTTATTGGATGATGTCATATAATGACTCCCTTACTGTCCTGTGCTCTAGTGACCTACAGTATGTGAGTGTTGAAGATATGCATAGCATACAGTGTTCTTCCAGTTATGCACTTTGTCGGTGGTGGTGTTCGAGGGAATTTGGGATCTTTGCACAGATGTATGAGAAAACATAACAGGAACATAATCTTTTTTTTTCATGTACAGTATGTTATTATAAAAATGGGAATGGAACTGGCCCAGATTTAGTATTGATAGTTGTTTTGTCGTAAGCTGTATTTACAGGTTTTTAAAAAGGCTCTTTATAGTGGAAATGTAAGGATCCAGATTTGTTTTCACCGTCATCGTGAGTAACACAGTGCCATGTGCTGCCATGCTGATGAATCCTACACTGGAAATGATCAAGCATATAAGTATGTATAGAAACATTTCAGAAATCTCTTAAACTCTTTTTATATTTAGTTATTCAGTTAATCACCTCACGTCATATTCCAGTTTTATTATTAATTATTGAACGTAAAAAACAAAACCAATGTACCAGTATTGCAATTCTGAGGTTTACGACCAAAATCACAGTTGAACTAAATCCACACAAACAAGAACTTCAGTCATCCCACTCATCGTCATCGTCGTCTTCATCTCCACCCTCATCTTCACTTTCATCTGAGAGAGAGGACAGATATCAAGATAAAGTATGAGGCTTCTTTGGTTCACCTCTTCTATAATGTAGGATATAATGAATGTTCTAATATTTACCAGAGGAATGGATGGCTTTACTCCTCTTCTGCATGACCATCATGAGGGCACCAACGATGCCCTCGCCTGACTCTGGTGGCGTGGGTGGAGCTGCATCAGGACTGTCTATCACCTAAAACACACCGGGACAAGAGGACAGGCGTTTGAACATGACCATAAATATCAAATATCCAAAACTAAATTGGACTTCCCCATCACGGCATGTCAATCCAGACTTGTGTGCTTCTATCGCATGTATTAAATGTTTTTGTGAGAAAAAGGAAGTTTGCTTTACATTTCTGAGCTTCTTCCCCAAACGGATCTGATCCAGCAGAGCTCCTCTGCTTTCTCCCACTCCTTCAGATGCAGGGGGGGGCGGGGGTGGGCCACCGGAAAGACGAGGAGGAGCTGGGAAATTTGAAGACACAGGGGTTTGGGAAGGTGGAGGCGGTGGAGGAGGGGGAGGTGGAGGGCCTCCTCTGCCGGGTGTAGATGGGACCGGAGGTGGGAAACCCACGGACCGCTGTGGGCCGGACGGTGGCGGGGGTGGAGGCAGGTTGTGGGAGGAGATGGAGGGTGAGACGGGAGAGGGCCTCGAGGACGGCGAGGACAAGTGAGAAGATGCAGAGTGTGCTGGGGGCGGCGGCGGGGGAGGACCACCTCTGCTTGTCGGCGGAGGTGGGGGTGGCAGGCCTCCGCGTGTAGGAGGCGATTGCGGGGACGGCATTCCTCGCGGGGACTGGCCTGGGATTGGAGGCAGGGGGCCAGAGCGGCCTCTTGGGGGTGGAGGGGCCGGAGCAGAGGGATTGGAGCCTGGCACAGCGGGCAGAGGCCCTTGTCTGCCAGGTGGAGGAGGGGCTAGGATGCAATGGAAGAAAACAAGCATAACAGGAAAATCCCACTGATGTTAATGCTGCATGCTGTTTTTATTGTTGTTTTTTCTTTCTTATAACAGCTAGATCAAGTAGAACATAAATTGGAGTTTTTTTAAAATGGTCTGCTTAATTTATGACTTCTTCTTCAGTTGTAAAGACGGGGGGTAGGCCCTGATAAGCCTAGGGCCTCTACCTACCACTTTTTGAACGGGTCTAGTGAGCAGTGAGATTAACGATGATGAAGCGTAAGGCTAACCTCTGTGCGCCTCCTTTTTGACTGCCTCCATGCCACCGGACTGCTCGATGACATTATAGATGAGCTGGGAGGTCTTCTCATCCTTCAGCTCATCTTCACCGATCCCAGCTTGGGAGAGCAGGTTCCACAGATCAGGGTCCAGGTTGTTGAGATCAAAGCCCACATGACCAACGTGCCTGATAGAGAAGGAAACAAAAGTAAGTAACATCATTTTAACACGTATTGAAAAACCACATCCTCTCTAGATAGGAACCAAACTGACAACAAGTCAACACTCACTTAAATCCACTGGGTGCCCCTATGTCTGCTTTGGAGAACTTAGGGCCCTTTTTCCCTTTCTTTTTGTCCTTCTTTCCTCTCCCGCTCAGAAGTGAGGACGCAGCGGGTGGAGGGACGGAGCGGTAGCGTGAAGCATGGATATCTGGGTTTTGGATGTCCACTGTGGCAATGTGAAGAGAACCGGGGCTGCCAGGTGAAGCTTTTGGTTGAGATACAGAGGACATGCAGGATAGTATGTCATTATTATTTCATTTCATGCATCCTTGTTGATAGTAAAAGTTTCACTAGAGACATGTTGAGCACCTTTTTCTTGCGGGACTGGAGCCAGGGAACCTCGGTCTACAGCAAACAGGAAACAGGAAATAAATGTGTGTACTCCTGTCGTTTGCTACATATGTAGAAATGCCATTTTGTAGTCATGACGTTTAAATGCGATCTTACCACTCGGCGGCGGGGGGCGCTGCTTCTTATCTGTCAATAACAAGCAGGTGAGAGAAACCATTTATGGTCAATAAACCTAATTTTTAGGAAATTAAATGTAATGTTTGAGTTAGAAAAGCCGAAATTAGGAATTATTTAGAGTAAAATTATAGGAATGGATGTTGATGGATCATCACAGACTGGAATATGTCAACTTTTACTCAATACTATTTCAAAAACACTTCCATTTTTTTCTCCAAATGCCATAAAATTGAATAAGACGCCCCAAAATGAATGAAAGTAGAGATTTGTACTTGGCAAAGAGCGTTGGGTGGAATCAGTCATGTTATTTTGGGGAATTAAAAACAAAATTGATAGAGGAAAACAGATTAATTTGACCCGAGGACAACATGAGGGTTAACAGTATAAATGATCCAGGTTTATCTATTGCAAACAAAATGGTCCAATACCATACAAAGTATTGTAGTCGCGACAATGGCTATGATTGATAGGATTCATTTGAGGCTGACTGACCTGGGCGGTTGTTCCTCTGGTAGATTTTCTCCTCGACAGCATTTTGGAAGGCTTCTGCTTCCTGTTGCTCAGCAAAGCTCAGTCCGACCTGACAGTCCTGTAAAGGAACGCACAAGGTATCACAATGAACGGGTGTGAACGGTATCATTTGAAGATGTGTGACCTACTTCTAGTTTGAACGGAGAGAAAAAAAATGTGCATTGCATCACTCCATGACTCAAATGAGGCCATGCTTACATCCGCAGCGAAGGTGTGGAAGTAGGACTGAGGCGAGGAGTAGACTATCTGGTTGTAGAGCTCCTGCTCCCAAACCTGCCTGCTCGTCTGTGGAGAAACACATGGTACACGTTTCAGTCTTTTAATAACTCTCATGTAACATGTGAGTAGGCTTGTGTCATAGTTTCAGAGACGCACATTATGGCTTATGATGTCATCAGCAGGGTTCAGAATAAACACCTGTGCAGGCAAAATGCTGGTAAAACATGCAATGACTAGAATAGTTTTGCTTCACTCACCAGCCCACAAAAATGGTAATCTTATGAGTGGCTGTTGAAATTTGAACATTCACTAGCCATTTGGCTGGTGAATGTTCAATGCTGTTGAAGGTCATTTTGAACCCTGGTCATCAGTGTAGAAAAACAAGGTCTGAATATTCTCAGAGGTGGAAAGAGTCCAAAATTCTACTACTTAACCCTGTTGTTGTCTTCCCGTCCAAATTGATAATCAACACTTTTATTGACGCTTTTTATCAACGTTTTTAACTTGTTCTTACGTTTTTGTTGTTACTTTTTTTTGACGTTTTCAACACTACTTAACACTAACCTATTAACTTTATTTTTATAGTTTTTTTTTGGAATTTATGGTCATTAAACCTCATTTATAGGAATTTATACCTAATGTTTGAGTTAGAAAAGCAGAAATTAAGAATTATTTCAACAAAAATTAAAGTAATGGATGTCGATGGATAATCACAGACTGGAATATGTCAACTTTTACTCAATACTATTTCAAACAATTTGTTTTTCAATTGCCATAAAATTGATAAGACACCCCAAAATTAATGAAATTAGAAATGTTTACCTGCCAAAGAGAGTTGTGTGGAATCAATCATGCTATTTGGGGGAATTAAAAAGAACATTGATATAGGACAAAATGAGGGTTAAGTAAAAGTACCTATTACTCTGATTAACTTTAATTTTAAGTACAAATTACCGGTCTAAAAATCAACTCAAGTAAACGTAAAAACTAGCTCATTAAAAAAGTAATTTATACTTAAATAATATATATGTATTTAATTAAATTGCAGTCTTTTGTGATTTGATAAGGGCACAAAGCCACTTTTCAATGTCAGGTTGTTAAAAGATACTTTGCCAGTGATGGATGTAATTTAAAATGCAGCAAAGTACAATACTTTAAACCAAACACACTTAAGGAAAAAAAAAACTACTATCTTTCAGTGGAAGCCTGCTCCTTCCCAAGGGTCGGACCAGCAGACTCAAGGACTCCTTTGTGCCTCATGCCGTCAGACTATACAACTCGTCACTTGGGGGGGGGAGGATGAAGTAGGGCAGAGGTACATACCCACACACACACCTGGACTCATATAAATACCTGGACACTTGACCCAACACTGACACTTTGACTTATAATTTATGGTAAATGTCTGTTTACATCCAAAGGTTCTTATTGTTGTTATTATTATCATTACTATTATCATTACTGTTATTATTGTTATCTTTATATTGTCTTCTATACTGTATTCTTGATCAAACTGATGCTGGTTTGAAATTTCAGTTTCCTCGCGGGAGTCATCCCAAAAGGATTAATAAAGAGAAGTCTAAGTCTTAGTCTGAAAAAAAACACTAAACCACAGTAGTGTGAGTAATCGTAACGGGTAACTTGGGTTACTTTCCACCTCTGACTCTATGCATACAGCTGTAATTAGACCCTTGGTTCCTAGCCTTGCGGCAGCGTTGTCCTGACAGGTTACCTTCAAATCAAACATGCGTATGAAGTAGGAGCGCTGAGGGTTGTCCTTGATGAAGCATACCACTCCAGTGTGCTGCAAGCTCCACATGGACGGGCTGTGAGGCAGAGCCATAAACAGCTGTGCTACTGCAGTGGCCACGGACTAAAAACACACACACACACACACACAGAGAGAGACAGACATGACAAGACATGGACATGGCAAACAGTTTAGCACTGGTAGGACACCTGGGGGCATTTTATTGTAGTCAACATGCAAAGACATTTCTGTGGTGAGGATTCACTTCCTCGTTTGCTTTCGTTTGTTGAGATAACAAAGGACTCATTAGAAGGGCAACCTTTGTCCCTGAGGCGCTTCAGTCTCTCAGCTCTCAGCCATTTGTCCCTGTCCCGCTGCTTACACTGCTAACCCCTTATTAGTCTGGAACAAAACAACTTCTGCTCTTTACTGTCAACCTAAACACACACATAAGTCTAATTTTGACATGAGAGGAGGAAATGGTTCAGCCACCGTTTCCTGTTACAGCTACCTCCTTTTTTTTGATGACCTAATGTCAGCAAATTAAATTGCATCGGCATGAACGCACAGTACACTCCTTCCGCGAAAATACATGTCAAAATAAAGTCCGGAATTCAAATGTGCGTGAATATAGAAAAGTAAGTAAATAAACTAGGAAAAAAAAGTCCAACTACAACATTGTTAGTAAATTGAGTATGTAAAGGTCTTCGCTAAGCATTTAACAATCGACTGTGCTCATTTTCGAATTCAGGATATGGTGTTTAACCACCACAGGCAAGAGAGAGAAGTCACCAGGGCTGAGACGATTTACATTTTTCTGTAGCGACCAGAATAACCTGTATTCAGTTGGACGCCTTCTCCCTTCACTTCTACAACAACCTCCTCTTTAGAAGAGATACATGTCAGGATAATTACAGCAGGTTATCTCCCCCCCCCCCACCCCTCCCCAGTCAGCTCAGAACTTACAATACATCTTCTGCCCAGCAGCTCCTCCAACTTCTCATTCTCCTGTGGGCTTAGCAGAGAGCTCCACGCGCTCTCTGTTTTAGTTTTAGATCCACGGCTCATGGTCCTTGTCATAAATCTCCCAGTTTATCTTGAACTCATGTGTGCAGCACTTGTTGAAATGTGTCCTCTCTGCGCTGTCAGAATGTTAAGCTCTCTATTCAAGGAAGTTTCTCTTCTCTGTTCTGCGCACACATCAACTGAAAGCAGGAAACGGACAACCGCACTTCTCTAACCCCCACTTTTCTTCTTTCTCTCAGACGCAGAGCACACATGAATCTGTAACTTCCATTTTCAGAGGGAGGGAGTGCACTGTTCTTGTTCTTCTCCTGCTGTGAGTATACTCACTTTGCATCCACACAAATTGTGTACCTGATGTCATTTTTTTTTTTAAACTTGGAATAAATAGCAATTTAAAACTTTGGTACAAATTAAAGACATATTTTATTGACAGATATAGACATTCAAATTACGCACTCACAGGATGAATAACAACGTCAAAACGTTTTTTAAGTCAAATATTAAAGACACAAAGAAAATACTCCATTTTAACTTAAACCCCTTAGGTCATTATTCAACCATTAGGAACATTCTAGGACTGCTACAACAGACACAGAATGTTAACACAGAATGGTAATTGGCCTTGGCTGAACATATAAAAACAGTGTGTTATCATCTATTTCAATGTGACACAATTTATTCTTTGGTTTGCAATCAGGGCCTTTTCAGGAATTCACTTCTCTGTGGCCATTGATTCACACGTGATTGTCTGTAACTGTCTGTTTGACCTTCATGGATAGCAGCCCAACACCACAAATTGCACCGTATCTGTTGGATTATTTATAAAAGATCACCTCCGGCTCAGCTTTGAAGATGATCCCCTCTAAAACAGTCATGTTAAGTGTCAAAATAGATTAACAAAAAAATATCCCATTCAAAATATTAATAAAAGTTCATGTAAAAGCCATCAAACTTGTACTTTGGTCGATTGGAATGGTTATTGTGAACCTGCAGACTAAATCTCTCTGGCCAGTTCAGGGAAATTTGGAAAATGCAGCACCAGTAGATTTTACAGTCCTAAATGTATTATCAAACAGCAACTGAAATGTTTTCTGTACGCAAACTACCTTAAAATACAAATTTCTGTCCTATGAGATCTGAGATGGTAAGGAAGTGGACTGGAAGGATTATGGCAGTGACTGAGCTATTCCACGGAACTGTACACATCCATACTCTAAAATGGGATTTCCATTTGAGTCATGCTGTTCCCATTCAACCTTTTACTGTCTTTTGCATTTCTACACATGCCTCCAAACAACATCGAGGCTTGACATAGATCTTATTCCGTCGGAAAACAAATGTCTTTGTATTTTCATGCATCTCCTTCAGTATAGGGGTCTCATTTATAAAACCGTGCGTAACATCCTTACCAAAAGTGTACATATGCCCAAAAGCCAAAAATGGCGTATGCCTCATGAATGCTGAGAAGTATGTTAAGGGCCCTGGCAGTTGTTCTTTTGTGACGCCGAAATCATGATCACTTGTGGGTAAAAAAAAAAAAAAAAAAAACTCTCAGAAACTCAGGAATTGCTGACTAGACAGGCATTACGGCACTCAGGGGCAGCTTTCAATATATACCAGACCTACAGGTATATGATAGGATTTATCCTGAACTTTATTATGTCCAAAAAACTTCTTAGTGATAAAGTTGATGATTATAATATTTATTTAAACACTTTATGGACGCGTATGGACGGGGATGGCACGGTTCCGGCGCGTTGCCTTCCAGCTTTGGGGAATTTAAATCATCATTTTAGCCAGTCATCGTCATGGTCCCTGAAGTCTGAAGTGTAAGTGTAAATCCTGAAGTGCAAATCTTTCCTGCTACCATTTATTCATTATTACTGTTCACCATTACAACTTCCTAGTTATGTAAATACACTATCATAACAATTCCTTTAAATCTGTAAATGCTGTGCATATCCATACTCCTTATATTTCTTTATTTATATTTCTACTCTGATATTTGTATACTTTGTGCAGCTATAACACTGAATTTCCCTTCGGGGATCAATAAAGTATTTCTGAATCTGATTTTCTTTTTCTCCTGTTTCTTCCAATTAGTGTTAGTCCTCCTGCAGAGCTAGCATCGCATCATGCATCATTATCCACTC